>NC_140179.1:73497123-73792825 GCF_963971535.1 Notolepis coatsorum
AGGGTTTGGCTCCCATGGTGGTCTCTACCAATTGGCAGACTGAAGTGTGTGTGTGGGGGATGGGGTTAGTTATAGTGTGTGATATTTTCACCTCTTCTCTCATCTTTGAAGGTGATAAAAACAGTTGATGGTGTTGAGAGTGTAAAAGCTGCATGACTGAGCACATTATCTCGTGCTGAACAGAGAGTGCAGAATTTTTTTTGAAGAGTATGAGAGAGAAAGGGGGGCGTTAAGGAGATTGAACAATAGAGCCATTCTTTCTCCGTTTTTGTTCCAGTGTAGTGTTTGTCGGTTTCTCCAAGGGCAGCAGTTGGCAACAGGACAGATAAGACAGTCTTATCAGCACCAGAGCTGTGTTGGACAGGGTGCATTCAGTGGTGCAGTGGAGATTTCATAAGGGGTTGCACTGTGTTTTAATGACGTCGCCCGCGCGCGTGCACTTGCTCACGCGCATGCGCATAAATGTTCCCTCGCGAATAAAGACAATGCCTAATTGCCTCTAGGAATGGAATGTAACACGTTTCATTCACAGGATTTGTGTTGAATGGTCCAACTGTAGTATTTCAACACACCTGACGACCTGAGCTATTGTTATGCAAAGTAGCCAGGTGGGTATTTGGCGCAGAGTCGAGTGGACATTCTTGTGTGCACGTGCGTTCACATCCGTGCACGTGCGTGCTCCTGCTCCTGCTCAAAAAGCAGATGGAACGGCGTACAACCCTGTCCCATGACCAGGGGCGTAGCTGGGGGGGGGGTAGCTTAGGATGATTCCAAGGGCCCAGCACTTGACATCACTCAGGTGTATTATTGATGCTCTCATTGATACTATGTTTGTTTCTGAAGTGTGTGTGTGTGTGTGTGAGATATATATAGAGAGAGGGGGGGCTTTGGTAGACTATTGCATTGGTCCATTCATTGAAGATGAACGCAATGCGACATCCTTTACTAGGCTCACCCACCAACAGTGCAGGTGCTGAACTGCTGATCCGAATGTATAGGTAAAAACCATATTATGCGTTTGCATCAATAAAAAAATGGCCAAAGAAATTTCCGCTCGCGCGCTTACGCGCGCTCGCATTCACTGGGGGCCTACAAATACATTCTTTCATGGGGCCCAGAATCTGGAGCTACACCCCTGCCCATGACCACTGCACCACTGGGTGGATTGTAACACTAACTGGAGCCATGTTGGACCAGGACTCATTGTAACACTGGAGCCATGTTGGACCTGGACTCATTGTAACACTAACTGGAGCCATGTTGGACCTGGACTCATTGTAACACTAACTGGAGCCATGTTGGACCAGGACTCATTGTAACACTAACTGGAGCCATGTTGGACCAGGACGCATTGTAACACTAACTGGAGCCATGTTGGACCAGGACTCATTGTAACACTAACTGGAGCCATGTTGGACCAGGACGCATTGTAACACAATGTAGCACAAGGTCCTTGAAGTGCTTAAAGTGCTAGATTTTTTACCAAAAAAAGTCAAGGCCTGGAATTCATTGAAAAAAGCAAATTTTTTAACAAGGTGCTTAAAAAGTCCTTTGAATTCAAATCAACCATTCGCATTGAACGTTTTGTTCATCCATGATAAAATTGTTCTGAATCAAGAAATACATATTTTTTATTTAAAGTGTAACTAATTGTCGGAAATTGGTTTTAAACCATAAATATTGGATTTTTCTATAAAAGAAACTGCATTTAAAAGTTAATTGTATCATTTTAAATGCCCTTTTAAAATGAAAAATAGTGCTTGGAAAAGTACTTGAAAGTCCTTTAATTTAATTTTGCAATGTCTGTGGGAACCCTGGTAACACTAACTGGGTGCCTGACCAACACTGACTAGACTTCCAGTTTCTGCTGCGTGCTTTTCCCAACCCCTGTTGATCGTCTGTGTGCACAGACAGACACACAGTCATGCAGCGTGCGTTCAGAAATGTTTATAAACCCCTTGCGATATGCTATCTCACATTCCCGGCCATCCACGTGTATATATATATACGTGATTGGGAGCCAGCGCTTGACTGCCAATCCCGTATATATACGCGTTTAACTCGTTTTTTCTTTTATTCGATTTTAATATCATATTCACTGTCTCAGAGCTCTATTTTGGCTGGAAAAGGCATATTGGGACTCGGAAAGTGCAGTACCGGCCAGATCCTGGTAGTGGCGCTGTCTTGAGAATGCAGGAATCCTTGTTGCAGACCTGGTGTCACTTCTTTTTGGCTTTTTTCGCTTTCTGTTAGCCTGAAGCGAGGGCTTTACCCGATCGCCTGGAATACTTTTTGCGACGCCGAATTCAGTATGCAGTAAAGGAATATAGCATCAGCCAATGGACATATCGATCTGCCAGATGGCGATCAAATAACTGGGAAATTCTTTTTGGAATCCAACCGGCCACAGGTAAGAGCGATTTGACGTCAATTTAAGCCTGATCGGGCCTTGTTCTCATAGCCATCCCCCTCATAGCCATCCCTCAGCGTATGTTGTTGTAATAACGAATGCCGTTATTGGTAATCAATAATCAGAAACGACTTCCCCCGCCCCCCCCCCCTTTCATGGTGGAACATGATACAGATCATATGCATTTAGATTTTGAACTCTAGCTTGTGTAGGGACAAAACGCCATTAGTTTAGCACCTTATAACTAGCTTTGCAGGAATTATCCCAGATCGTTCCCATATAACGCTCATATTCATTACGCTATAAAACGGGAACGTATTGATGAGAGAATTATTTCTTTATGGCATATTGAAGGGAAGGTTTATACTGTCAATTGACAATGACAATGGATACATAGCTATAATGTAAAATATAGATTTAGCTCTACAAACAATGTGACACACAGTGAAAAGTTGTAATTAAAAGCTGCCGTCCTAGAGTGGGGCCCGTCTAATCTAATGGCCGGGAATGTGTTAACATAAAATAACAAAACCTAGGGCTGTCCCCGACTAAGGATTTGGATGGTCGACTAGGATTGGCCAAAATTTTGCTGTTAGCCGACAAAAAAAAAAAAAAAGGATAATATTTTTTATTTAAATTTTAAATTTTTTTTTATCATTCCATTTGGGCTGTGGGGGGTGCTTAATGTCTGAAGGAGTCGACTGAAGGCTTCTTGTCCTCTGCAAAAGCATGCAATTGGTCCACTGATGGATACATCTTGATATTTGTCTAGTATAGTGTGTTCATTAGATGGGTGAAATCCTCTTTCAGTGCCTCTGTGCCTGTTTTCGTAGGCAGTTAGCCTCTGGTATGCGTGCCATTAGCGTTAGCTAAGCTTATTTTTTTTTGTATTTTATTTTTTTATTATTTTTTAAACAAACACATAAACAAACATGACAACACACGATAAGATATACAAGCATTAATTGTCAGAGCACATCCAATGAGATCACATTTTAGTTAATTGTCTTATATAAGATATACCCCTAATACCTGTTATCTAAAAAACCTACACACATATGCTCCAGCTCGAACCCCCCCCCTCCCGGACCCCACCCTGAGAAGTACCTCCACTATCCCTCGCACCTAACCAGACACTACCATTATAAGCTAGCTTTTATTCTCTCCACCACTTCTAACCACATTGACATTTTGGATTCATTGAGACCCAGAATTCTTGCTGTAGATATTTCTTGATAAATCACATCGTAGGCAGTTAGCCTCTGGTATGCGTGCCATTAGCGTTAGCCACGCTTCTATGCCTCTTTTCTTTTGAAAAAAATGATTACAAAAAAAAATTCTTTTATTAAATTCGACTAGGAGGTTGGCCAGTCGACTACGGCCCCTTTCGACCGATTAGTCGACTAATCGATTAATAGGGGTCAGCCCTAAAACATACAATACAATACACTACAAAACAAAATACACTTACACACTGACTGACGCTCTCCCAAGATCACCCCCACAGTCCACACTGATTCCTCCCAAGAGGATCGTCAATGTTGTTCCCATATAAGTGTACACAAAAATTACAGTTTGATCTGTAAACATGTGCATGGGGAATAGGTGCTTAAAAACCGCCTTTTCTCTGCCGATTTAGTTCTGATCGATTAGGAAGGGCTCGCGCTGTGTTCAGGAGATTCAGGCGCATACAAGTCTATTCGATCATATCTCCAGCACCCCCACAGCCGTATCTGCAACCACTTACATCACGGCTTTCATCCACATTCATTCATATGCTCCCCCCGCTATCTCCTCCCCGATTTCAATGTCACGATGAAGTGTAGTGGTCTATCCTGGTACCAAATAAATCCTCCCCAACAGGTCTCAATGACTACAGACCGGTGGCACTCACCTCTGTGGCCATGAAATGTTTTGAGAGGCTGGTCAAGGATCACATTTGTGCCTCCCTCCCCAGTGATATGGACCCTATGCAATTTGCATACAGGCCAAACAGGTCCACTGATGATGCGGTCTCCCAAGTACTGCACAGCACACTCTCTCACCTGGACCGCCAGAAGGGGGGCTATGTGAGACTGTTGTTCATTGACTACAGCTCAGCGTTCAACACCATAGTCCCCACCAGACTGGTGGACAAGCTGATCGAGCTGGGTCTGAGCTCCGCTCTGAGCGCCTGGATACTGGACTTTCTGAGTGAAAGGCCCCAGGCGGTCAGGGTGGGGGGTCAGACCTCCAACACCATCACCCTGAGCATCGGGTCCCCCCAGGGCTGTGTTCTGAGCCCCCTGCTGTACTCACTATACACACATGACTGTGTGGCCAAGTTCAGCTCCAACTCCATAGTGAAGTTTGCGGACGACACAGTACAGTAGTGATGGGGCTGATCTCGGACAACGACGAGAAGGCCTACCGGGAGGAGGTTGAGGTACTGGAACGCTGGTGCCAGGACAACAGCCTGCTCCTGAACATTGGTAAAACCAAGTGTGACGTACATGGGTACGTGGGTTGGTCATTATCATTATTACTGTATTTGGAAGACCATGTGAACATCAGGTTAGTATATTTAGTATGTGTTATGTTATTTTTGTTTGTGTGATGTGTCATCTTCTAATCCTGTTTTTCTTTCTCCCTTTCCCAGATACCACTCATCCCCCTGATTGAGCTGATTGCACCTGCTTGGTGCACCTGTGGGCAGTCAGTTGGATGAGTGGATATAGCCTGGAAGATGACACACACACGGGGCGCCTCATTGAATCACTGCCATGTTCCAGAGTGGAGTGGGGAGGTTGCCCTTCTTACCTAGCTGTATCTGTGGAGCGATATTGTGTGGCTTTGTGCCATTTACCACTTGGTGTGGATTAATCCATTTGATGGTTGTGTCTTATGAATGACACGTTGACATTTTTGCTAAGTGTTTGTTTGTCTGTATGTATTACTTGTTTGTTCTCCCTTTACCCTTTTCCCTGTTTGTATATATGTATATCTGGTTTGTCCTCCCCTACCCTTTTCCCTGTGCACTATGGTGGAGGTTTAAATCCCTACCACCATAAAATATATAATTTACTATTTGGAAAACGTCTTGTTGTTACTTTTCTTAAAGCATTTACTGAGAGGGGCTGTTTTTTTGTTCATGTGCAGCCTGCTCCAGTTACTATTCTGTGTGGTCATCAGACCTTTGTACATGACACCAAGGAACTGATCGTGGATTTTAGGAGAAGACAGCAGGAGACACACATGTTGTGACTTTTTGATAGTAATATATAATTTGAACAGCTTGAAATATATCATTTATTATTGTAGCAAAAGGTGAAATGAAATTGGCATAAATATGTTTTATAATAGCCTAAATGGAGATTCAAGTTAAATTGTTTATCATATTGTTTAGAATTAGATTGCATTATAGGACTGTATTCTGTGGTGCACCATCTTTTCCCCCAGTGGGAAGTCAGCTGCGCGCAGGCCTATAGCCACACGCTTCAACGCTAATTAGCAATGCGTGCCACCTGTAAAAGGGTGTGTTTGATCCTTCGGGAGAAGTTAGTTGACTGAATGTTTGTTAGAATAAGCTATGCCTCGCTGCTGCTCTGCTCTAGAAAAACCTGTAAAGGGAGAAACTAATTAAATGGAATGGAATTGAGAACTACATTTCTGCCTCTTGGTCGTCAATGAAACATGAAGAACAAAAACTGTGAAATATGAATACTCATACGTGTTTAAATAAGAAGAGAACAGTGGGAACAGTTTATTGTGCAAACAAAGTGGTGCCGAAACCAGGGAGAATTTAAGTATATTCTACACGGACGGACTAATTGGATAAAGAAGAAAAATGACTGAACTAACAAGATTGAAGGCTATCCGAGGAGCAATAAGGACGTCTGTAACCAAGTTGCTGAACAAGATAGACGAGCAGATAGGAGCAGAGGCCCCATGTCTGCCCGACTTGGAGGAAAGTAAAGAAATATTAGTAGTCAAGGAGACTACTCTAAATGAACATGATCGGGACATTGCAGCAGCGACGGAGGAGAAGGACCTGGTCGAAGAAGTGACCACGGCTCTGGACTATATGGACCGAATAATCAAAAGGAAAACTCGGATCAACAGGTTGGTGCGCGACTCTCTCATAAAGACAGAAGAGGAGCGACAGAGAAGAGTGAGCGATGGGAGCTCACACTCATCAAGAAGATCTGATCATATAAGACTTCCGAAATTGATAATTGGAAAATTCAGTGGTGATATAAGCCGATGGCAAGACTTTTGGAATCAATTTAAAGTATCGATTCACAATAACACCACCCTGAGTTCAGCTGGCAAGTTCAGCTATTTGAAGTCATTATTGACAGACACGGCCGCAAACGTAGTCGCAGGATTATCCTTATCCGACGAGAACTACGACAATGCAATTGCAATGTTGATGGAAAGATTTGGCCGTAAAGATTTGATAATAAACGCACACATGAACAAGCTCCTTAATCTAACCCCTGTAAAGAGTGCCACGAACATTAACGCACTAAGGAGATTGTATGATGACTGTGAAATACAAGTGAGGAGTTTAGACGCACAGGGCGTTGTATCGGACTCATATGGAAGTCTACTGTGCCCGATTCTCATGAAAATGATTCCCGAAGAAATAACCCTGGAGTTTACGCGTGTTCAGGCTACAGGGTCTGTATTGAAAGTCAAAGACCTAATGACATTCCTGCAAAGGGAACTCGAGAGTCGGGAAAGGACAATGAACTTGACACAGAGAAAGGAGACTCCACCTCCACCCGCAGACAGTGTCTGGGAAAGGAGGAGTCGGCGGCCGCATCGACATCTACATTTTACGCAGCTGATAATGAAGATGGAAAAGCATGTGTATTCTGTAACAAAAGCAATCACAGATCAAAAGACTGTTCAGAATTCACTGCTGAGATCAGAAAAGAAAAATTAAAGGTACAGGGCAGATGCTACAGATGTCTAGGTGCCAGGCACACTTCTAGTAAATGCAAAGTGCAGGGAATGTACTGTGAGGAGTGTAATAGTGTATGGCATCATAGAACAGTGTGTACCAGACAGAAGGGCACACAGAGTAATGTCAGGGAAAACCCCACAGATACTGTAGTGTCAATTGTCCCAACATCAGAAAGGGGCACAGTTCTGCTGCAGACAGCGACTGTATGGATAGAAACACCCACACGCAGCCAGATAGTGCGGTGTGTTATGGATGGGGGTAGCCAACGCAGTTTTATAAGAGAAGATATCTCAAAGGCTCTAAATCTACCAGTAGTAGGAGAGGAGGTATTGAACCTGCACACATTTGGCTCGCTAGTACCCAAACGAATAACCTGTAGGAAGGTTATAGTGTATCTGAGAAATATTCGAACCAACCAAGCAGTGGAACTAGAACTACTGGAGACGCCACTGGTGAGCACGTCATCAAACCTGACAACAGCCAGTGAGAAACTGAGAGGAACGCTGCACAAAAGAGGAATGCAACTTGCTGATACCCCAGTGAGGGGAATGGAATCAGAAAAGCTTGGAATCTTGATCGGAGGTGATCACTATTGGAAAATCGTCACTGGACGAATGGAGAGACTGGATGACGCACTAGTTGCGCTCGAAAGCAAGTTTGGATGGTTAGTGCAAGGAACTGTCACAACAGCGATGATGTGTGTCACAGAGACTCCAGACGTGGACGTGATGCTCGTGAGCATGGGAGAGGAGCAAGCGCTTTCAAACCAGTTGCGCAGCTTCTGGGAAACTGAATCCCTCGGAATTGACATGTCAAAAGAAGGCCGCGCTGAGAGCGCAGACGCTGCAGACGCGCTACTGAAATTCGAGGAGTCAATCAAATACACGAACGGGAGATATGAGGTTCGGTTGCCATGGAGAGAGGAACAGGTGATCATCGCTGATAACTACGCCACAGCTGAGAGTAGATTTGCTCACCTGGTAAGAAGATTCCATAGCAACCCCGTACTGTACCATAAATATAATGACGTCATCCAAGAGTACCTAGCCGATGGAATAGTAGAAATAGTAGAACAGGTGCAGCCCAAACAATTGGAGAACCCTATCTACTATTTACCCCATCATGCTGTAATTAGAGATCAAAGAGAAACTACTAAATTAAGAGTAGTATTTGATGCGTCTTCACATGGAAGAGATTGTCGGTCTCTTAACGAGTGTCTCCAAACCGGCCCCAATTTAAATCCAGACCTGTTAGGCATTCTAGTCAGATTTAGACAGTATAAAGTGGCCCTCATGTCAGACATTACGAAGGCCTTCCTTCAGATCTCTCTAAACGAACAGGACAGAGATGCACTGAGATTTCTCTGGACCACCGGAGACACATTGTCAATGGACCAGATCAGCATTCTGAGAATGACACAAGTTCCATTCGGAGTGTCCTCCAGTCCATTTCTATTAGCAGCCACAATTCGTCATCATCTAAAGAAATACGAGAATAAATATCCAGAGGTCGCAAAAACCCTAGATGAGTGTCTCTACGTAGATGACTACATCTGCGGTGCTCACACAGTAGAGGAGGCTTTAAAAATCACTCAAACAGCCAAGGAGATCATGTCTGAAGCTGGGATGGATTTGTGCAAGTGGAAAACGAATTCAAATGAGCTGCAAAGAGAATGGACACAACAAGTGAAAAATGAACAGGTGGAAGTCAAAAGCCAAACGCCAATGAAAGTGTTAGGGCTGACATGGAGAACAGAAACAGACGACTTTGTGTTTGAAATGAAGGATTTTATTGAACATTTAAAAGACAAAAAAAACACGAAGAGAGGAGTTCTCCAATCCGCAGCACGAATCTTTGACCCAATAGGTTTTTTATCCCCATTTAGCATTAGGGTAAAATGCCTGTTCCAAAAAATGTGGGAACGGGGTCTCGACTGGGACGCACAGCTCCCAGATGACCTCTCCGAAAAATGGAACCAGTGGTGCGCTGAAATTCCTGATTTAGGCTCTATAGCCATAAGCAGAAGTTACACTTCAGAACTACAGAATAGTGACGACACGCTTTTAGATAAAGAGATCCACATATTCTGTGATGCGAGTGAAAAAGCTTATTGTGCAGTAGCCTATTTGCGCACGACAGATATAGATGGAAAATGCGCCACTAGTCTAATAACGGCCAAAACTAAAGTTGCTCCATTAAAGAAAATCACCCTACCTCGACTGGAACTGATGGGAGCTTTGATAGGGTCTAGACTAGGAAAGTTTGTATGTGAACAATTAAAAATGCCTGAAATCAAGACACACTATTGGACAGACTCAATGACCGCTCTCCATTGGATCAAAGGCACGGCTAAACAATGGAAGCCGTTCGTTCAGAACCGAGTGATCGAAATTCAGAACCTGACCCTCCCAGAGAACTGGGGGCACTGCCATGGAGCAGAGAACCCGGCCGATCGCGGCACACGGGGCTCCAGCGTAAAGACACTAAAGGATGACTCTCTGTGGTGGCACGGGCCACAGTGGTTAAGAGAGCCAACCGGAAAAAGTACGTCAAAAGATGATATTGATGAAGGAGTGAATTTGGAGGAGTGTGTGGTGCAAAGCCAGATAGTGAAAGAGGAGAAAACAAGTATGTGTTTGGGCCCGCTATTTGACCTGGGAAAACACAGCAAACTCAACCGAGTCCTGCGCGTCACGGCGTGGATGCTGCGTTTTACAAACAATACACAGAAGAAAGAAAAAAAGAAATCTGGTCCGCTGTGCGCAGAGGAAATCAGAGAGGCGGAGAAATACTGGACAAAACTCTCCCAAACAGAAAGCTTCCCAAAAGAACAATCAGATTTGTTAAATGGAAGAGAAGTGCATAGAGGCTCAAAATTAATGAGCCTAAAACCGTTCACGGATAATGAAGGGCTTCTGCGCGTCGGGGGACGGCTTCAGGAAACCAACTGGGATTACGCACAGAAACACCCTCTCATACTGTCCGGGACTAACCCCTTCTCCTTGCTGGCCATAAAGAGAGCACACAACGATGTATTCCACTCTGGTTTACAAGACACCTTGACACAGGTGAGAGAACAGTTTTGGATATTAAGAGGACGCCAGTTGGTGAAGAAAATGGTAAAACAGTGTCTCGTCTGTCGAAAAAGTAAATTAAAAGCAGGCCAACAATGTACTGCGCCCTTGCCCAAAGATAGGGTGACAGAGGCCCAGCCGTTCGAAGTAACAGGTGTAGATTTCGCAGGGCCATTATATGTAAAGCCCCAGAATAAAAAGGCATATGTAGCTTTATTTACTTGTGCAGTGACAAGAGCTGTGCATTTAGAAATAGTATCAGACCTCAGCACAGATTCATTTCTTTTGGCCTTTAGATGATTTGTGGCCCGACGAGGAATCTGTACTACGATATATTCAGACAACGCAAAAACATTCAAGCGTGCAGACAAAGATCTGAGAGCTATGTATAATTTGATAAAGGATACGAAGATACAGGAGTTCTTTGCAGGGAAAATGATCACCTGGAAATACATAGTAGAACGGGCAGCTTGGTGGGGCGGGATGTGGGAACGCATGGTGAGGTCAGTGAAGGTGTGCTTAAGAAAGGTGTTAGGAAAAGCGTTTTTGACATTTGAAGAGCTTCAAACGTTGCTTACTGAAGTGGAGGCTGTTGTCAATTCAAGACCCCTCACCTTCACACACGCAGAGTGCGGAGAGCCTGCTCCGCTAACCCCAGCCCACTTCTTGGTGGGACAGAGACTCACGACCCTACCTCCACTGCCCACTCCCCCCAATTACCACGCTAATGCTGACGCAGCTAAGCTCAACAAACGGTTACAATACCGTCAGAGACTGATCAACGGATACTGGATTCGATGGAAGAAGGATTATTTAATGGAGCTGAGATCAGCACACACAGCATCGAACAAGCCCAGCACATTCAAGGTGGGCGACCATGGCTTTACTGCACGAAGACAAACAGCCAAAGCATATGTGGAAAATGGGTCGCATTGAACAGGTGTTCGTAGGACGGGACGGAAAGGTTCGTTCATGTTCGTTAAGACTCCCCAAGAATCTGGTCCTGAAGAGACCGGTACAGCTGCTGTACCCCTTGGAACTAGAAGAATGATGACACCATGGGAGCTCATCAGGGGGGAGTTTGTTGTGACTTTTTGATAGTAATATATAATTTGAACAGCTTGAAATATATCATTTATTATTGTAGCAAAAGGTGAAATGAAATTGGCATAAATATGTTTTATAATAGCCTAAATGGAGATTCAAGTTAAATTGTTTATCATATTGTTTAGAATTAGATTGCATTATAGGACTGTATTCTGTGGTGCACCATCTTTGCCCCCAGTGGGAAGTCAGCTGCGCGCAGGCCTATAGCCACACGCTTCAACGCTAATTAGCAACGCGTGCCACCTGTAAAAGGGTGTGTTTGATCCTTCGGGAGAAGTTAGTTGACAGAATGTTTGTTAGAATAAGCTATGCCTCGCTGCTGCTCTGCTCTAGAAAAACCTGTAAAGGGAGAAACTAATTAAATGGAATGGAATTGAGAACTACATTTCTGCCTCTTGGTCGTCAATGAAACATGAAGAACAAAAACTGTGAAATATGAATACTCATACGTGTTTAAATAAGAAGAGAACAGTGGGAACAGTTTATTGTGCAAACAACACACACCACTGAGGATAAACGAGGCTACCGTGGACAGGGTGAGCAGCTTTAAGTACCTGGGGGTCCACATCTCAGAGGATCTGACATGGACAACACACATAGACTCAGTCGTAAAAAAGGCGAAGCAGCGCCTCTACCACCTGAGACAGTTAAGGAAGTTCAGAGTATCTGGGAAGATACTCCAGTCCTTCTACTCCGGAGCTGTAGAGAGCATCTTGACTCGAAACATCACTGCCTGGTATGGAAACAGCACGGCACAGGACAAGAAGGCCCTACAGAGAGTGGTGCGCTCAGCCAAGCGTACCACGGGTATTGCACTAGCACCCCTGCAGGTTCTATACAACAAGAGGTGCAAATCCAGAGCCTGCAGAATAATGAAAGACCCTCACCACCCCAACAACAGCCTGTTCATGCTGCTGAGGTCAGGCAGACGCCTGCGAACACCAGCTACTAGGACAGAGAGACTTCGGCTCAGCTTCTTCCCCCAGGCCATCAGAGCCTTGAACACTGAACTCTCCACACACAAGCACACATGAGCACACACACGACACACACACTGTACACGCTCACACACTAGCAGCCACTTTAACATGAGCAAACACACACTCATGCTGCACACGCTCACACTTATGGTCACTTTACAAAAGGAAAGGTCACTTTAAGAATAGTATAGTATAACTTGAGATTGTATAATATAGCATGTATAGCAGTGTACATAAAGACCCAGTGCCTCATCCGTAGCTAACAGTGTATTGCACTACCACAGGACCTAGCATGTCCTACCATGCTCTGTAAATAACTCATGTACATATACCGATATGCCCTACTTTTTGTTTACTTGTTTTATTGCACAATGTCGTTCTATTGGATTCTATTATATATTATTATTGTATTATGCACATCGTTGTGGGCAAGACCCCCCGCATTTCATTGTATACTTGTATGCCGTGACAAATAAAACTCTTGACTTGACTTGAAAGGAAAACTCCAACATTTTGGGAAATTAGCTTATTTGCCATCTACCCTGGAGTTAGACAAGAAGATACATACCTTTTTTCTTCTCTGTGCATGCAGTAGGAGTAGGAAGACACGCACCGTTAGCCTAGCTTAGGGTCAGTCACTGGAAGTAGGTTCCTCCATTAGCCTAGTTCCCAACGTCTTCCTACTCCTACTACATGCACAGAGAAGAAAAAGGTATGCATCTTCTTGTCTAACTCCAGGGTTCCCAAAATGTTGGAGTGTTAAGATACATACCGTTTTCTTCTCTGTGCATGCAGTAGGAGTAGGAAGATGCGCACTGTTAGCCTAGCCTAGTGTCAGTCACTGGAAGTAGGTTCCTCCATTAGCCTAGTTCCCAACGTCTTCCTACTCCTACTGCATGCACAGAGACGAAAAAGGTATGCATCTTCTTGTCTAACTCCAGGATAGATGGCAAATAAGCTAATTTCCCAAAATGTTTGCCTGCACAGCAAAGTCAGGAAAATGGCGGGTGGCAGTGTGAGCCTCCTACATGTTACTCCTCGCCAAATGAGAGTCCGCACTGACAGGTGAAAAGATGTGACAGGCTGCCTCCACATGTATCGGAGGGGACATGTGATGCAAGGCTTCTATCCTCCCTACAACCGGCCAGTGGGGGGCATATGCGAGCAACAATCAGGACAGGGGTGGGAGAATTGGCACGAGGTAGATTGGGATGGGGAGAAAAATCACAAAAAAAGGAGGAGAAAAAGTAGATCAAAAAGATTGGAAGAGTAATCCGTTAGATTACTCGTTACTGAAAAAATTTCCATCACTGGTCCCGATGTCTTAATACATTTTTTTGTCGAATTCTGCCTTTGTCTCTATTAACTACATATAAATATTTATATAATTGTTTGCTTTATAGACGAAGGTTGCAACATACAGTAATTATGTAATGTAATGTTGTTGGCTGTGTAACGGAGAGCAGCCGCCCAGGCAGCGCAGCTCCCGACTCATAATCCAATCCAAACCACTTTATTTATAGAGCACATTTAAAAACAACAAAGTTGACCAAAGTACTGTACAAGTCCCACAACATAAGATAAAACAAATTATAATTCTTTATTTTTCTTTTATCTCGAAGCTTCGAATTAAAATAGAATCTCGGCCCCCCGAAGCTTCGGCGGCCAAAAAAAGCTTCGAAGGTCAGCCCTAGATCTGAGTGAACTAGGCAGTTCCAATTAGCTGGAGCTTTATATTTAAAGGCAAGTCGACCAATAACTTTGGTGGTTCGAGGTATGATAAAGAAAGGATGATCCATGTGTCTTAAGCTGTAGCCCTATTTTCAGAAATTTCGCCTAAAGGTACATGCCCAAGTAAATGGAAGATTGCTCCACTTCTACAAGGTCAATCTGCATGTTCTTGGTATCTAGGAACATCTAGGGACCTGGGGGTATTCCCAGTGTCAGAAATATTGTGTCTGTTACTAGGCTTGAGTAAATTGTGATTAGGGATGCTCGATATTGGCTTTTTTACCGATACCGATATTGTCCAACTCTTAATTTCCGATACCGATATCAACCAATATCACATTTTAATGCCGATATCGGCCGATAATATCGGACATCATTTCTATAGAAATGTAAAAAAAAAATAAAACCGATACCGATATTTTCCGATATCACATTTTAATGCTGATATCGGCCGATAATATCGGTAGGCCGATAATATCGGACATCCCTAATTGTGATGAAACAAAGGACAATATAAATATTTTTTGCATCTTTGCCGGTGAATGACACCATGTTATAATTGTATCCGACCTTGCTCACCTCCTTGAGATCAAGTGTACAAAAAATCTAAGCAAATTTATACAATGGCATGCAAATGTCTTGATTCTGATTGGCTGAAACACTTCTTTCAGACATTGTTATTTCTCATAACACACTCCACGTGATCCCAGTACCCGCCCACAACCGAATAACCTTTTTTCCGAACACTCCGCCGTTTGTGTTTTTATGAATGAAACCAAGATGGCGGACAATAATCTTTATGAATGGATGTATTGATATCGTCATAACGACTCATTCAAAAACGATAACGTTTCTGATTATTGATTACCAATAACGACATTAGCCTCATTCGCTGATCGGCTGGTTGGCTATCAAAGCAAGGCCTGATCGGGCTGTAATTTACGTCAAAAAGCTCTTACCGTGGGCCGGTTGGATCCCAAAAAGGATTTCCCAGTTATCGATCGCCATCTGGTAGATCGATATGTCCATCGGCTGATGCTATATTCCTTTACTGCATACTGAATTCAGCGTCTCAAAATGTATTCCAGGCTACATGCTACAGGCATAGCCTCAGGCTAACAAAAAAGTCCACCCATGATGAAAAAAATAAAAACACCGGTCTGTAACAGGGAACACTGCATTATCGAGACAGCGCCCCTACGAGGATCTAACCGGTAATGCACTTTTCCGAATCCCAAGAGTAGGGTAAATCTGCAGTGCCGCTCTGTGACATTGAGTAGGATATTACAATGCTATAAAAGCCAAAACAACCTTACCACGTATATATACGTGGTTGGCCCTCAAGCGTTGGATCCGAAACACGTATATATACGTGGTTTGCCAAGAATGTGTTAACAATTGTGTGTATTGAGCTGTACTGTATTGTACCCATTCTGCAATCTGGTAATACAATTTTCAATCAATCAAATAACAACCGGTAACTTCACTGTTAGATGGCATGCTTTGTAGCAACCTGCATCTGCAAAAGGACACTGTCACACGAAGCGATTTCACTGGATGTCCTGGACACAATGGAATTATGGATATATTCGTAACGAATAATTAAAAAAAGATACCGTTAACTGGAATATGTTGGTTGTTTACACAATGTTGGATTATGTAATTGGTTTTGTTAGATGGCATGCTTTGAAGCACCGCACCTCCCAGCACACGGAGGCAACTTATTTTTATTTTTTTTGACCTACTTTTTCTGCGGATGGTTTTGTGAATAAATCTCCATTATGCTTCAATTACTGTGTGTTTATTGTATAGCAATAAGGTTGGATGAATTCGGCCATTGTATAAAAGTATTACACCACTTGAAGTTGTGTGTTATAGAAATTAGATCACGCCTATGGGGGTCTAACGACCACCCATAGGCGTGATCTAATTTCTATAACACACTCTGTTGCGTGATGTAAAGGGAAGAGTATTAAACAGAAGGATTTGTAGATACAGTAATATATTATAATCCATTTGAATTATACATTCAAAATTGACCTTGACCTTATTATGGCCAAATGGCAGTGTTAAATCTGGATTTAGTCATTTCCTCTCGGTTTTACGTTAAAAGAGATAGAATTCGCATTTTTTTGATAAATTCTTAATTTTCGGTAAATCTTGGGCGGCTACGTGGCGTAGTGGGCAAGGCGCTCGCCACGAATGACGGAGACGCTGGGCTTGCCTGTTCGAGCCCAGCGCTCCACATTGCTTTCAATTTAGCTGGCCGTCCATACTAATACACATTGGCCGTATTAGGGGGTGGGAAACTGATGGGGTGGGGATCGGGCGTTGTGGACAGCGACTCCTACAGGTCGGTTGGTGCGCCTGCGCAGTAGAATCAGGAAGTGTCGGGGGCAGCGTGAGCCTCCCATGCGTTACTCCTCGCCACTGAGAGATCGAGCTGCGCAGGTGAAAAGATACGACTGCTGTTACCTCAAGTACCGGAGGGGACTTGTGCTATGTATGACTTAGTCCACATTGCAGCCGGCTTGTGGGAGGCAAGAAACAGCGTCCGTGACAGGGGAGGGTTGAATTGGATGATACGAAATTGGGATGGGAGAAAATATAGAAAAATGGGAGAAAAAGTGGATACAATTTTTTTTTTTGTAAATCTTAACCCTATCCAAACAGCAGTCAAAGTGTATATTTTCAGCACTACGTTTGTTTACCGATGTTGTTAAGCTGTAGCCCTATTTTCAGAAATCTCACCTAAGATGATTAAACAAAAGGATTTGTAGATACAGTAATAAATGATAATCGATTTTAATTATAAATTCATATTTGACCTTGAACTTGACCTTGACCTTATTATGGCCAAATCATACATCTATGGATAGGGAAAAGGCTCATCTTTCCAATGGCAGGGTTGAATTTGGTTTTAGTCATTTCCTTGCGGTTTTACGATAAAAGAGATATAATTAGCATTATTTCGATAAATTCGTATTTTCGGTAAATCGTATAAAACATCGGTAAAAAAAAAACAACCTCTTAACATCCAACGGGCCACATGTGGGCCCTCATGAGGACGATTTGCAACGCGCCACTTTGCCGACCTCTAGCGGCTTGGGTGTGCATTTCTTTTAATACAATATATATTGTATTTTGTTGCCTGTCAATTGCCCTTTCAGGTGACAAAATCCGGTCAGCGGTTCTCGAGTTACATGCCGATATGTGAGGCGTGCGCCAAAGTACACATTACCACCCCCGACCTCCGGGGGCTCTAGCTCCGTCAATCATTTGGCGATCTCGAAAATGTTTGGACAGGGTTGTAGCCAATGAGTGTGGCCTTCCAATGATACCCCATGATATGATAATTGGGGATCTAATCAGTGATGTACCTGAACGCGTTCATTGAACGATCGTTCATGACCGTGTTCGTATTTTGGGCAAACGTGAACTGAACGTACTGTATTTCCGCTAAATCAATGTAATTGAGAACGTGTTCATTTTCAGCGCTGTATAACGGCGTTCAAAAGTGCGTTCATTCTCAGCACTCTATTATAACGGCGTTCAAAGGTGTGCCAGATTTCATGTCTTTCAGCCGAAAACCCAGTTAAAACACACCGTAAACAGGCTTCAAAATAATGCGGAAAACCACCCAATCTGGCAACGCGCCTGTCACACCCTGGCTACGTCATCAGACTCCTCACAACAAACAGTGGAACCGCGGAATCGCCAAGCATTAGTATCATGGACGAAGCCGAGAGCTGCAGCAGCACTCGCTCAGAGTCATACTCTACCTCTACGACGTCGGCGTAAGAGCATTTAAAATAGTTTAACGTTAAAGTCAGTACTGACTCAGACAGAAAAAATCTAACGTTTGTCTGTAAACTTTGTCCACCCGGTTTGAAGAAGCAAGTCCGTACATCGACGACGTCGACAGCAAACCTTAAACGGCACATTGAGAATAAGCAAAAGTCCTGTTTTTGTTTTCATAATAAAGACAATTGAAGCAAAGTTTTTTCTCATGTTTTTGAAAATATACTGTAGAGATGAAAGCTGCAGCTGCTACTAGTGTGGACTTAATGGGCGGCAGCAAAGCGCTATGGAAATGCCAGTATTCCGATTGCTGTCTGTGGTTCAATAATTTTTACAAATAATAGCTTGCAGCAACGTATTGAAAAAAGAACTATAAACTATAAATGTGTTCATTTTTGAAACCATGAACTTTAGTTCAAAATGTTTTATTATGAACTGAACTAGTTCATTTAAAAAATTGTGAACTGTGAACTGAACTAGTTCATGTAGAAAGTGAACTTTCCCAACACAGGATCTAATACGGTCTCTATTGATCGATTTATGATAAAGAAAAGCAGGGTTCCCCTAAAGGGGGACCTACGGGCTTAACAGAGATGTCAGAGAGATATTCTGTATCATACTCTGCATAATTTCTCTTTTCCTTTCATCTGCTGTGAGATGTTGTAGATGTTAAGTCGTCTTAACTGAGCCCCAATGCCACCATATTGAAGAGGTGGCCATTGAGATGGGGCGAATTCACAAAGGGATTGTGTGGATTTTTCTGACGCTATGCCTGTGCAAATAACTCTGAAACACATTAGGCTTGTTTGAGATTACTTTCGGCTCGCCTCGCATGCAAGCGAGAGTAGCCAATTACAGCCGGGGGAGGAGTCAGAAAGTCGAACACTTCAGAGTTGACTATAGCCTGCTCGCCTCGTCTCGCAATGGCAGATATCGTGTTCACGTTCACACACACACACACACACACACACACACACACACACACACACACACACACACACATATAAATATATATAACACAGAATTATTCAGCAGATGCTTTATCATGTAAGATGTGTGCAATGAGATATAGGCCTATATATTATAATTTCAGCTAATTATAATTTTGAGAGCACTGATAATGTTTGGCCTGCTAATTATCCTTTGAATTTTATGTGGGGGGTGTAATGAGAACAGGTAGAAATACTATAGCACTCACTCATTCACACAAATTGATGTGAATCAAGTCTTCATTTATTATTATCATCTGGAGTCGCAAATCGCTGTCGCGCTACAGAGCTTGCATGTGTGTGTGTGTGTGTGCAGGATACAGTATTCAGTATACAGAATCAGCTGCTGCATCGTTAATTAACTATAGATTTATATGGAATTCGTTAATCTATTGTTAGTTTATTTCACTATATCGCGCGATTGACATGTCGTCAGCCTATGACTGCAACTTGTTCCTGTTTGCGGACGACTCAGCCCTGCTGGTCTCTGACAAGAACAAGTTGCAGGTTGAAAAAACCCTCAGCTCGGAACTAGGCAAAATCTGCATATGGCTCGCTGATAACAAACTATCATTACACATGGGCAAAACAGAGTCCATTCTCTTCGGTTCAAATAACAAACTCAGCAAGACCGACGGCTTCTCAGTTACAGTGGGTGACAATATTGTCACAAGGAAAGACGAAATTACCTACCTGGGTTCCATCCTAGAGGCAAATCTTTCCTGTGACAAAATGGCATCCAATGTAATAAAAAAAAAGTCAACCAACAAACTAGATTCTTGTACCGGATCTCCTCTCTGGTAAACAAGAATACCCTGAAGACTCTGGCAGGAGCACTCATTCAAGGGTACTACGACTATGCGTGCACCTCATGGTACCAAAGCACCTCAAAGGCGCTAAAAACAAGATTACAAACATCACAAAACAAACTGGTCAGACTACTACTTGACCTTACCCCCAGAACCCACCTCACCCCTGCCCACTTTGACAACCTAGGATGGCTTAGAGTAGACGACAGAGTACAGCAACTTGCAATGGGCCTGGTCTACAAGATACACTATACAACTAAGGTACCCATGTACATGTCAAGATACTTCCCAAAGGTCAGTGAATACCACAACCACTACACCAGAGGAAGCTCAACAAATCATGTTAAACCCAGATTCGGCTCAAACAAGGGACTAAACACGTTTAGCAATTATGCCACATCAATGTGGAACGCCCTACCCAAAGCTGTAAAGGAATGTGAATCCCTACCCACATTCAAAACCACTCTAAAAGAGCACCTACGGGAGGCTGCAATTCGAAACTGGCCACCGTAAATGCCCAAACCCCCCACCACCTCCTAATAGACAGTCTCCTCCCCACCGCATGTATATATTCCCTCCCCGCCGTAGGTATATTTCTCTCCCACCCACCCACCCCCTCCAAATGTACTGTCTCCAACCCACTGTGTGTATATTTCTCTCCCACCCACCCACCCCCTCCTAATGTACATTCCCCCCCATCATATGTATATACTCGGTCAGGATCTATGGGTAACAGTACTGTATATTTGAATACCGTTTATGTCACAAATGTATCAGTACTAAATACCTATATGTCCCTATGCCATAAATGTCGATATGAATTGAAAATGGGGGACCCTGATGTAAACAAGACAAACGTCTTTCTCAGGTCTGCATCCCCTTAACAAGTGTGTGTATTGAGCCATACTGTATTGTACCCATTCTGCAATCTGTTAAATAAAGTCATTCATTCATTCATTCATTCATTGGGTTAAACGGCAGGTGAGCCAGACCGCTTAGTGAAGTATACTGCATACGAGCGGTAATGCTCAGATTGCTCATTGAGTCATGAGTATAAATGCAAAATGTAATTGTTGTATTTATTATTAAATATAATTATTTAATTCCGATGATAGAAACAGTCCGTCTGTAGAATCGACTTGATATTGTTATTTTGATATGAACTCCATTGCAGAGATTTTATTTAGCACCCTTCACAGCACGAATGCACAGGGTGTTTTACACACTACAGCATAACATATAAAAAACATCTGAAATAAATGACAACAACACCAGACAGCAGTTAAAAACAGTGAACCAAATAAAATAATAGAATAAAAATAATTTAAATAAAATCATCAGTCAATAACTAAAAACTATAGGAACAGTGAGGACAAAGGGCACCTACAGTATATATGACCAAAAGCCTGTCTGAACCTGTAATTAACCTCTCCTTTTTATTCACAGTGAGACTGGCTCACACGCACACATAGAGAAAGCAATCTTGCTCGTCAGCATTGGGCAGTGTGAAGGGACATTAAGTGATACCTTTTGGTTTAGTTCTGCATCACCTGTTTCACTGCCAGATGCACGATATAGTCAGCTGCAGACGTAGGCCATTTTAAAGGGGGGGGGGGCAGGATATTCTGATTGGCCAGCCCAGCTCTGCTCTCAGCTCTGATTGTTTTTTTTAATTAGACTAATTAACTAAATTATTAAATAAATGTCATTGTGCTTTGTACCAGTTTGTGTTTTGCCATCATTATGAAAGTTTGTTCATTATACCTGTTAATGGTTGCCAGATGCCTGCTTTTAAGTTCCAGCTGAGAGGTAGGAGCTGGAAAACATCTGAAAACGGTTCCATAGTCTAATTGTCATACATACAGGTCCAAAGTTTATAAAAATCCCACGGAAAATTTGTGTTTCACAAAGGTCTTTGTAATGTGTAATGTGTAAATGTGTAACAGCAATAATTCAGAGTGATTATCCAAAAAGGGCCGTCCATTCATTTCGCCTCTCTAGTCAAAACGAAGGTCTTCTTGTGTCACCTTCCCCCACTCTGAGCGCCCGTCTGGGATTGCTTTCGAAGCAGACGCTCCTTGGCTACAATGGTGGTCAATCATTTTCGCCATCAGCAGTGACTGGTCACTGGTCAGTTCAGGACTCTTGTAACTTGAGAATGGAATCACGCAATAGGTTGAGTGAGGTGACGATCGAAAGGTGGCCCATTCAACTTTCCAACAATGTATTGGTTGATCAGCGAAAATGCAGCCCGGAGCCGACAGATGAGGGCAAAGTGCCGCGACGTGCGCCTGAGTGTGTGATGCATTCAGGATGTCCGATCTTTAACTCATTATGCGCCATTCACATATATACATGTTTGCTCACCAACCGTTGAACGCCAATCACGTATTCATTTTTTTCAATTTTAATATTCTATTCTGTCTCACGGACCTCTATGTTACCATTGAAAGCCATACTGAGACCCCAAGAGTGCAATACCGGCCAGATCAAATCAAATCAAATCAAATTTATTTGTAAGGCCCGACAACACACGTTAATGTCCCCATGGGCCGGACACGTCTTCTTTAAACAAGTCAAGAAGAAACATAACAATAAATCAAGAACAAAACAAGAACACCATAAGGTCCAACAAATTAACACTATGATCGCCGTGGACGAGTTTACACGTCATTCCTAGCCATGCTCATTCTGCCGAAGACGCCGTAACTTGTCTTTGATGTCAATATTTCAAAAATCTGTCATCGAAATCATATTTCCTTTCCGGAGCCCTGAGACACACTGCAAAGCTCCACTCAACTCTCTAGCGGTTCAAGAGCGCCATCTGGTGGCCGATCGGCAGATCGCCAACCGGAAATTAACCTTTGAACCTGTAGTGCTCATCCATATGTGGTCCGGGCACTCGCTATCGTTAGAGAGACTCCGTATTGACACAGTGAACATCGATCGGTGCAAATAACTCGAAAAAACAACATGATTTGGACGTATATACTATTATACAACCTGGAAATGGATCGGGCATTTCTACATCCCATAATAGAAAAAAATTCTGTTCCACGCTCATCTGCCAGCGGCGCGAGGAAGCCACGGTAAGATTCAGCGTTATATTCTAACGTGTTCCATATAAACTGCTATGATGAACATATGACCCACTCTGGATGAATCATCTAACGCTGCCCACGGAATTATAAACGATCCCCCGCCCATCCGGTCATCATCAGATGATGCGTAGAAACTTCTAGAACCACGTCCAGTTGAAATTTTTTATCTCGCACAGATTCCTACCAAACTGTATTTGATCATCAATATAATGCATTTAGGGCTATAAATCACGTTCTGAAGAAAGCTGCAGAAAACGATAAAAACATACTTATACTTTAGACCATATTTTAGTATGAATATGTGAATGAAAAAGTTTAACGTTGCTACACCCTGAACAATACATATAGGACATTGAATGGGCCATAATAATGGCAATTTAGCAATAGAATTTAAAAAGTTATAGCCCTGCAAAGAAGGGGAACTTCTCCATAGACAAATAGAGCTGGCGAGGGATGGTAAATTATGAATTTAACCCATGGCGATTAAAGTGTTAAAAATAAATGCAAAATAAATGAATGAAACTTAAACCCTGTTCCAGACTGTGACTGTCACATCTAATGTCGTCCGGGTGGAGAATTTAGAGTCTAGACGAAGCCAAGTGAATCGCTTCATGCGAGCACTTTGAAACGCGTCCAGGACACTCGATGCATGTGTTGTGCCAGATGTCGGGGACCCGATGGACATCAATACTGGAAATCGCGATCAGACAATTGGAATATTCTTTTTGGAATAACCCCGATCAAAGGTAAGGACTATATGACATCAATCCTACTTTGATCCAACAATGATTTCACAGCGACCCAGCCGATAAATGCCGTTGCTGACGATCAGAGCACCAAAAAACGACCCTCCCCCCTTTGATGCATTAATGATGAAACATAATACCTATTATATACCTTTTGATTTGGAAATAGTAACGTGTCCAGGCGAGCAACGTGAACGCCTTCAGCAAAATTCACATATCGCTCCATATAGCGCAGTTTCCAGGAATTTGCCAGGATCACTCTAAAACTATACAATATTCACCACGGGATAACACTTGAACATATACATGAAACATTTAATAATTTTGTACATGTTGGATGAGGGATAGTTACTGTCAAATGAGCCATAGTATTGTCTCCATAGCTATAATATAGAATATAGATATAGCCCTGCAAACACTGCGACGCACAGTGAAAATGCCTATATTTTTTACCAGAGGATGAGGATAATAGCCGGCGCTCAAAGTGTTAAACAGAAATGTGAGTACACACAATTTTTACTTCAGTGTGTTACTCTATTTCATTAGCACTCAAAGTGATTTTTCTGTGTAATAAACTTCAGAATGTTACCTTTCAAAAGAGACCAGACTCATGCATTTGCTATAAGTATCAAGTATAATAAATCGCAAATTACATTGGGTATGCAATCGTCCAAAAAAAGAAAGAAAAATAGCCCTATTTTAGGGGGTGGCCGCGCAGCGGACTAAGCATCTGTCTACCACCGCAGAGACAGTGGGATCGAATCCGGCTGCCGCGGTACCTCCGGCTTGGTCGGTCGTCCATACTGGCACAAATAGCAGTGTCAGCGGGTGGAAAGCCGGTGGGGTGGGTCCTGGTCGTTGTAAACAGCGACTCCTACAGGTCGGTCAGGGCGCCTGCACAGCGAGGGAGGGAACTGGGGGAGGTAGTGTGATCCTCTCACGCATTACACTTCCCCAGTGAGAGTCCTCGCTGTCAGGTGAAAAGAGGCTGCTGGCTGTCTCCACATGTATCGGAGGAAGCATGTGATAGACTTCAGGGCTCCCTAGACCGGCAAGTGGGGGGCAAATGCGTGCAACGACCAGGAAGGGGAGGGGGGAATTGGCATAACGACAAAAATTGGGATGGGAGAAAAATACAGAAAAATAGGAGGAGAAAAAATTAAATAAAAAAAAAATATATATATATATATCCCTATTTTTGCCCGATCCTTAACTCATTCTGCGCCAATCACGGAAAAAGTCGGGTTAACTCGCCAACCGTTCAGCGCCAATCACGAGAAAAGTCGGGTTTTAATTGTTATTTATTTTATTAGCTATATCCAATAATTTTCATCCATCCAGCCTGATGTTATCATTAGGAATGTGTCTGAGCTCGCAAAAGGGCAAATACCACCGCCTACGCCTTCCAGCCGGTATTGCACTCTATTGGAAATGGTGTAGTTTCTTTTCAGGGCCGATCTGAGCTGTGCGGGCAGGGTTTAAATACTCAGACAAGGCAGGCCTTTACAACGATGGCATGGTACACTAACCCCGCCCACCTGTTCATGTGTAACGCTCGGTAATGTGGGACGGACCTCCACGAGCAGTATTTGGAATGGCGATCAGATAATTGGATAATTTCTTTTGCATTATCAGATACAAGGTAAGAACACTATATATAAAATCTTGCGTCGATCTGATAATTCTTTCTACCGCGATCAACGCTGTCTGTGTGTGTGTGTGTGTATGGCTGTTTACCGTTGAGTGCAGCTGGTGGCGAGGGGAGTGCCTCGCTAAAAGGGCTATTTCATGTATGCATGAGGAAGGATAATAATGATAATCTAGCGTTGATTTCAGGAAGATTCGATAATCAGGCGAAAAATAACAATGTGATAAGTGCATTCCACTAAAACGCTATTATCGTGTCTTTTCCTGGGATTACTAAGAATCACAAACTATACTCATATTCAAAATGGTATAAAACGGAAATGTACGGATGAAAAAACATCTTTTTTGTACATGTTGACTGGAAGCAACTCACTGACAATCGACGGGTGTATTAGACCCATAGCTATAATATAAGATATATTTTAAGCACTCGCAAATCTCGCAGTCCCCCCATTGATTAAAGCGATGTACTAACGCCCTCTGGCGCATTAAGCGATGGCGCAGAATGAGTTAAGTGGTTTTTAAACTACCTTTAAAAAAGATTATTCATAATCCACCAATTGCAGTACAACATGTGGCGCCGGCGCACACTGACTCCTTCTCAACTGTTTCCGCCAAGTCATTACTTCCCCCCTCACATCAAAATGTTGCCCCCCCCCCTGGGGCGCCAGGGTGGCGCACCACGTAGCTGTGCTGCAGTGCAACGCGGACGTCCCAGGTTCGACTCCTGGACCCGGAGACCTTTGCCGCATGTCTTACCCCAAGTCTTCTCCCAACCTTCCTCTCTGTCGGGCCTGTCCGAAATAAAGCAGTAAAATGCCGAAAAAATAATCTTTACAAAACGTTGCCCGGCCAAGCCGATTCATTCACCACGTTAGAAAAATAGCAGAAAAGCATAATGGTGGAGCCATTGTCTCTATTATGTGGGAGTTTATTTTCGCCTGTGAACCCTTCTGCTACTGTAGTTGAACACAAACTGAAGTGATGAAGACAAACAGTGTTTATTTCTCATACAACGTTAACTCGGCTAGTTCAGTCATTCGATGACAGATTTGACAGTATCGCAGGGAAATCCACATATTGATTGATTGATTTTATTGATTGATTTTAATTTTGACAATATATAAATACACATGTGACAAGCACAGTCTGGAATACTGCCAAGGATAGACACAAAAAAGCTCAGAGCTTATTTCCATTGTGGTCCTTGTAGGGGGGTAGGGGAACGAAGCATCATACAGACTTCGTAAAGACACATGACAAACACATCACATAGACATAACATAGACACATAAAAACATGTAAAAGTGGTGTGATATCATCATGTTGACCTATACCGTTGCGCAGGTAAGATGTGACATCACTTTAACCTATACAGTTGCACAGGTAAGACGTGACATTAATATAATATACATACAGCCAATGATCTTCGGTACAGTGTGTAAACGTCTGACGCACACAAATCACATATATACAGGCATGTGCACACATAGAGCCCAAAGGGTGCTCGAGCACCTGCCCTTTTGTGCCTGATAAAAAAGTGCCCTTTTTATAAAACATTTCTTTTTGCTTGCAGATCCACTTTACACCAAAAACTAAATACTGTATATGTACAAATATGTTCGGCTTGTACAATTATGCTGATAACCAATAATAAACAATACAGTCAACTCATAAAGTCAAAACTATTTGAAGCACTCATCACTTCCCAGTGCAATACCGGCTTCCAACATCTGTGTGGCGCTGTGGTGCATACAGTTGAATGCTGGTATTACACTCACTGAGGGACACAAAGAAGTCAAGTCCGATGGGATTCGGGAATCTCAAATACAAATCGGGATTGGAATAAAAATGCATTTATATTAAACAGTACAGATTATACAGCACTTTTTTGGGGTCTGTAGGGTAAGCACTTATTCCCTCCCCCCTGAACATTTATGGAGATGTATGGGCCTTTTAAGTCAGTGATAAAAGTGTCTTTCAAGGATAAGTGAGCTCCTGCACTGATTATTATAGTTCAATATTCAATATTTGATCACCAAAAACCCCCAAACAGCATAAAAAGCCCCCTCGCGGAAAAAGGCCTCCCTTTTCAGCCTTTGAACACCTGCCCCTCTAAAGTCCTGTGCATATATATATATATAAGGAAGGGGGGCAGACCGGTGGGTGGTCGGTGGGAAGCCTTCCCACGAGCACAGACGGTGCAGGCAAGGACGAAGGCGCGGGTGTCCTCCCTCATGGAGACCAACCAGAAGTGCCGCTTCAGCAGGGACAGGGTACGGTTGATCCCAGGATGACAGGCAAACCGGGAGGCGTGGATCCACTGGAGCACCTGGGAGCGGACAAGGTCGGGAATAAAAAGCCGGTTAGGTGGACCGTTACCTGGATCAGGCTGGATGCGTTGAGCCTCCCGGACGACGGACTGGATCTCCCAGGTGGCGGAGGCCACCAAGCAGGAGGAGGAGAGGATGGTGTCAGGGTGTGCGGTCCCCTCTTCGGGGACAAACTGCCAGGAGAGGGCGTCCGGTTTAGTATTCTTGGAGCCTGGCCTGTAGGTCAGGGTGAAATTGAACCGGGCGAAGAACAGCGCCCAGCGGGCCTGGCGGGAGTTCAGGCGC
This sequence comes from Notolepis coatsorum, assembly GCF_963971535.1. Taxonomy (NCBI): domain Eukaryota; kingdom Metazoa; phylum Chordata; class Actinopteri; order Aulopiformes; family Paralepididae; genus Notolepis; species Notolepis coatsorum. The sequence continues at coordinate 73,525,088 of NC_140179.1, forward strand.
TTGGCCGTCTGGACGTAGGCGAGGTTCTTATGGTCCGTCCAGACCAGGAAGGGGATCTCTGAGCCCTCTAGCCAGTGCCTCCACTCCTCCAGAGCCAGCTTGACTGCCAGGAGCTCCAGGTTTCCAATATCGTAGTTGACCTCTGCTGGGGTCAGGCGGTGAGAGAAGAAGGCGCAGGGGTGCAGTCTCTGGTCGAGAGCGGAGCGTTGGGAGAGGACCGCCCCCACTCCGGTACTTGAGGCGTCCACCTCCACCACGAACTGGCGGCACGTGTCCGGCTGGGCGAGGATTGGCGCGGATGTGAAGTGCCGGCGCACCTCGGCGAAGGCGGAGTCCACTTTATCAGACCAGACGAAGGGCACGGAGGGTGAAGTGAGTTGGGTAAGGGGTGCAGCCACCCGGCTGCAGTCCCTGATGAAACGCCGGTAGAAGTTAGAAAACCCCAGGAAGCGTTGGAGCTGCTTGACGTTGGTGGGCCGGGGCCAGTCGGACACTGTTTTGATCTTCTCGGGGTCCGCCCGGATCCAGCCGTTCTCTATTATGTAGCTGAGGAACACGATGGAGGAGACGTGGAACTCACACTCCTGCGCCTTGACGAACAACTTGTTCTCCAGTAGGCGTTGGAGGACCCGGCGGACATGCTGGACGTGCTCCTCCATAGAGCGGGAAAAAATCAGAATGTCATCCAAATAAACAAAAACAGAGCAGTTAAGGACATCACAGAGAACGTCATTGACAAGGGCCTGGAAGACAGCAGGGGCGTTGGTCAGCCCAAAGGGCATTACCTTGTACTCGAAGTGACCGAGCAGGGTCTTAAAGCCGTCTTCCATTCGTCCCCCTCCCGGACATGGACATGGAGGAGGAGGGGGTAATAATGCCTGAGGCCAGGGACTCGTGGAAGTATTTCTCCATGGATTCCCTCTCCGGGCGTGAGAGGTTAAACAGGCAACTAGCGGGGAGCGGAGCTCCCGGGAGCAGATCAATAGCACAGTCGTACTGGCGATGAGGTGGCAAGGAGAGAGCCTGTTGTTTACTAAAAACAGCCTCTAAATCATGATAAATTGGAGGAACAGCTGAAAGGTCAATAGGTTCGTTGGGAACGGGAGAACCAGCGACCTCAGGTGGCGGCCGAGCTGACTGTAGACAAGAGGCGTGGCAGTGAGCACTCCAGCTCGTGACTGAGCCTGTTGGCCAGTTTATTACAGGGTTGTGTAGCTTTAGCCAAGGCATGCCAAGAACGATGGGATTATGGGGGGAATTAGTGACGTGGGAACGGATATCCTCGTTATGATTCCCTGAGAGTTGGAGGCGGAGAGGCTTGGTGTGGCGGGTCATTCACGAGAGCAATCTCCTGTTTAGACCGTGAGCATCGCGGGGAATTGACAAGGCGTCAGTGGCAATTCGGAAGCGGGACACTACCCCAGCGTCAATGAGATTTTTGTCTGCACCTGAATCGACCAGCGCGGACAGAGGGAGCGCTTGACCATTGTGACAAAGCATAGCACTGCATTGCATATTTGGACCGGAGCTGGGAGCATAATTAAGGCTCGTACATACGACCAGCGTCACTGTCGAGCCCCGTCGTTTGGGCGAATCGAGCATGAAGCAATGGAGTGGCCGAGTTGACCGCAGTACAAACATCCCCCTGTCTTGAGTCTGTGACGGCGTTCGCTGAGAAGGAGTCAAGTCAAGTCAAGTCAAGAGTTTTATTTGTCACGGCATACAAGTATACAATGAAATGCGGGTGGTCTTGCCCGCAACGATGTGCAATATAGTAGTACAACATATAATAGAACAACATTGTGCAATAAACAGGTAACATAGTGGGGCATCTCGGTATTTGTACATAAGTTATTTACAGAGCATGGAGGACATGCTAGGTCCTTTGGTAGTGCAATACACTGTTACTGTTGCTATACTATTTTTAAAGTGACCTTTCCTTTGTGGCCATAAGTGTGGGCGTGTGCAGCATGAGTGTGTGCTTGCTCATGTTAAAGTGGCTGCTAGTGTGCGAGCGTGTACAGCGTGCGCGTCGTGTGTGTGCTCATGTGTGCTTGTGTGTGGAGAGTTCAGTGTTCTGTGGCACTCAGTGTTCAGTGTTCAAGGCTCTGATGGCCTGGGGGAAGAAGCTGAGCCGAAGCCTCTCTGTCCTAGTAGCTGGGGTTCGCAGGCGTCTGCCTGACCTCAGCAGCTGGAACAGGCTGTTGTTGGGGTGGTGAGGGTCTTTCATTATTCTGCAGGCTCTGGATTTGCACCTCTTGTTGTATAGAACCTGCAGGGGAGGTAGTGCAATACCCGTGGTACGCTCGGCTGAGCGCACCACTCTCTGTAGGGCCTTCTTGTCCTGTGCCGTGCTGTTTCCATACCAGGCAGTGATATTTCCAGTCAAGATGCTCTCTACAGCTCCGGAGTAGAAGGACTGGAGTATCTTCCCAGATACTCTGAACTTCCTTAACTGTCTCAGGTGGTAGAGGCGCTGCTTCGCCTTTTTTACGACTGTGTCTATGTGTGTTGACCATGTCAGATCCTCTGAGATGTGGACCCCCAGGTACTTAAAGCTGCTCACCCTGTCCACGGTAGTCCCGTTTATCCTCAGTGGTGTGTGTGTCTCCTGCTGTCCTCTCCTATAATCCACGATCAGCTCCTTGGTTTTACCAATGTTCAGGAGCAGGCTGTTGTCCTGGCACCAGCGTTCCAGTACCTCAACCTCCTCCCGGTAGGCCTTCTCGTCGTTGTCCGAGATCAGCCCCACCACCACCGTGTCGTCTGCAAACTTCACTATGGAGTTGGAGCTGAACTTGGCCACACAATCGTGTGTGTAGAGTGAGTACAGCAGGGGGCTCAGAACACAGCCCGGGGGGGACCCGATGCTCAGGGTGATGGTGTTGGAGGTCTGACCCCCCACCCTGACCGCCTGGGGTCTTTCACTCAGAAAGTCCAGTACCCAGACGCTCAGAGCGGAGCTCAGACCCAGCTCGATCAGCTTGTCCACCAGTCTGGTGGGGACTATGGTGTTGAACGCTGAGCTGTAGTCAATGAACAACAGTCTCACATAGCCCCCCTTCTGGCGGTCAAGGTGAGAGAGGGTGCTGTGCAGTACCTGGGAGACCGCGTCGTCAGTAGACCTGTTTGTCCTGTATGCAAATTGCATAGGGTCCATATCACTGGGGAGGGAGGCACAAATGTGATCCTTGACCAGCCTCTCGAAACATTTCATGACCACAGAGGTGAGTGCCACCGGTCTGTAGTCATTGAGACATGTTGGGGAGGGTTTCTTCGGTACAGGGATGATGGTAGACATCTTGAAGCAGGCAGGGACCACTGACTCCGCCAGGGATTGATTAAATATGGCGGTGAACACAGGGGCTAGCTGGTTGGCACAGGACTTAAGGCGAGAGCGGTCAAGCTCCATAGGCTCAGAGGGGCCATCTTCGGCTCTGCAACTGCACACTATTGACGGCGCGCCCCAAGGGAGTGGAGCGAAACGAGCTGGGCAATGAAGGGCGAGCGGCGCTAGCCTTTTCACGGCGGCGTTCGCGGAGGCGCGTGTCCAATTCTCTGGCTAAATTAATTAACTCGTCAAGGGAAGACGGCTTCTCCTTAGACGCCAATTCATCCTTTAGGACGTCGACATCGCTGAGGCCTTGGCGAAAAGCACCTCGTAATGGCGTGTCATTCCACTGGGAGCCTGCTGCTAGGATACGGAATTCAATTGCATATTCGCTCACGCTGCGATTACCTTGGCGGATTGTAAACAAGGCGGCAGTACTATCCGAGCCCCCGGGAGGATGGTCGAAGACCTTTCGCATGTCGCCGACATATGAAGAGTACGAATCGCAGAGGGAGGAACGACTAAAGTGGAGGGCGGTTGCCCATTCTAGCCCGGGACCCGTGAGCAGACCTGACAGGTAGGAGACTTTGGATCTATCACTTCGGAAGGTTTGTGGTTGTTGTCCGAAATACTAATAAACATTGGAAAATAAAGGCTTGACATTTAGAGACGTTTCCGTCATAACGTTCTGGCGCGGAGACATGGGGCTCCCTGTGCGGGGATACAACAGGTGGGGATACAACAGGTGGGTCGTCTACAGGGCCGCCTCAGGGGGTGTGCGAGCACTGCAGTGCGGTCGCACAGGGCCTCGCGGGAAGGGGGGCCTCGCAAAATAAAAATACATTTTTTTTTTTTTTTTTTTTTTGTGAGGCCCCCCTTCCCGCGAGGCCCTTTTTCATCACAGACCTAAAATCTAGTTTTGCTTATATGCTTATATATTTCACATTAGACACGTTTGTAGAATGTGTCTGACTTGTTCCTGCCTCTGCGGCTCTGCAGACTGCAGTGTTCCGGTTTCTGCGGCTTTGCTGCTCTACAGATTTTAGGATAGTGTTTCCGGGCTCTTCTCGGACACACGAGGTACAGGGATGATCTAATTCAGCGCTATTCAGAGGAGCGAGGCGAGTGGATGTCTTTTCAAAAGCAGCATGGATCAGAAGAAATTACACCGTGGGCCAAGAAAGTCTCCTTCCAACTTTACCATTGGCGCCGCATTGATACTGCGTTATGGTGAGTCAACCTATGATTATATTCCCGCCGTGGACCTATCTCTCTTTCTCTCTCTCTGGAGCCAAACTGGTCGACTAGCTAATATAGTACTACTAGTACTAGCTAACGGTGTGTGCCTGGTGAGAGCACCTGGCTGTATGTAGCCGCATAGCTTGCTTCTGCGTTAGCTAATGGTTAGCACAAGCATCAAACGAACGTTCCCAGCTGAAACTAAACAGCTAACTGGCTAACATTTAGCTCAATCAGCTGTTAGCTAATTAGCTGTTAGCTTGTGCTAACCATTAGCTAACGCAGAAGCAAGCTATGCGGCTACATACAGCCAGGTGCCTGATTGAGCTAACTGTTAGCCAGTTAGCTGTTTAGCGTCAGCTGGGAACGTTCGTTTGATGCTATCAGTTAGCCTTGAGAATAGCAGGGGGTTCTGGCACTCTGACTACGACATGTCGACATCATCTTTGACAGAAGATGTAGTCGGGCCTGCACCATGACAAGGCTCTGGCCATAGCTTATTTGTCCCGACAGCGAGAGGCCTTTCGTCAACGTGGAGACCTGTGTTGCGGCCTTTCGCCCTGCGTTCCTTTTGTGCAGGTAAGATTAATGAAAATGTCATGACATTACCCCACTCTTCCTTCCTTCCCCTCCCGAATGTTTTGTTAATAACGATGTTTTTTTCCAGGCAAAACATATGCTACTTCACAACATTTGGAGATACGACATGTGCTGTGTGTGAATGTCTTGGTCGTTTGTGTAGCTTGGGTAGCGTTGGGCCGTTGGCCAAAGCTGTGTGTGGCCTGGTGTCACAGTACCTGGCTAGCCTATTTAGCTGATGTCGGCCATTGGCTCCTTGCTGCTTTGGTTTCTCTGGTATAGACCCTCTTCTTGTTGGATTTAAGTGTTGATCTTTGTCCTTTTGGATCTCTCATACATGCTCTAGTCTCTCTCTAACACACACACACATGACAAACACACATGTTCTCTCTCTCTCTCTCTCTCTCTTTCTAACACACACAGTCTGCCTATGGCGGCCTTTTTCGATGGCTAGGCTGTGCTCAAGGATCTTCAGTCACAGTGCTCAGGTATTCTGCCGCTGTGTACTCTCTGTTTAGGGCCAAATAGCATTTCAATTTCTTTCCAATGTGTCTCTCTCTCTCTCTCTCTCTCTCTCTCTCTCTCTCTCTCTCTCTCTCTCTCTCTCTCTCTCTCTCTCTCTCTCTTGGATTTAAGTGTTGATCTTTGTCCTTTTGAATCTCTCATACATGCTCTAGTCTCTCTCTAACACACACACACATGACAAACACACATGTTCTCTCTCTCTCTCTCTCTCTCTTTCTAACACACACAGTCTGCCTATGGCGGCCTTTCTCGATGGCTAGGCTGTGCTCAAGGATCTTCAGTCACAGTGCTCAGGTATTCTGATGAAACCAGTGCACGCCCACTGTAAGCGCTATGCGTCTAGCCCGAGAGAAATGCGGCAACGGAAAGTATAGACGCGGTATTATTCTCAGACAGTCACTTCCTGTGAATGAAAACAATTATTTATATTTGATATATTAACATTATATTGTGCATTGGAAACACAAACATACTTAAAATGAGTAAATATTATTCATTTTAAACATGTTTATTTTATTTCAAGGGCTCTAAAACAAATTTAAAATAAAAAAAAAACTTCTTCTCCTCTCTTTTAACCAGGGAGGGCGGCGCTCTAGCGCCCACTATGGACGAACCGCCACTGGGTGTGAGAGGATAAGGGGTGAGTGAGGCTTCCGTCGTGAAAGTGGGGGAGGATGAGGAGGAGTGAAAAAGGCTCTCGCCGTGATTATGACACCTTCTGATGAACTCTGTACGGTAAGACATGTCACATTTAATTATTTTCTCTGAATGTGTTTTGTAGCAAGTTGTTTAATTTGTTGGCGCCATCTTTAGTGTTACTGATTTCTCCATTCAGAACTCCCACAGTCCACTATCTCCTCATTATATTGTGTCTCTGTTTGCTTGCCCCCCCCCCCCCCCACCCTCAACATAGTGTTATTAGCCCTATGTAATTACCAATTAGGCAGGTGTTTGATGTTGTGTATGGATGTTAAAGGCTTAAAGATTACTCATTGCTCACATTGCAACGTAGTCATGCAGCGACACACACACACGTGCACGATGGGCGACACAGATAGGAGACACACATGTATTTTCTTAAATTCTTTTGATGCATTTTTTCTCTGTGCTGACTCATCCCATCGTCCTTCTCCCCAAGGGCAGCTGGGAGCCGACGTCAGGGTTCCCACAGACATTGCAAAATATAATTCAAGGACTTTCAAGTACTTGTCCAGGCACTATTTTTCTTTTTAAAAGGATACAATTCACTTTTAAATGCTGTTTTTTATAGAAAGAAAATATTGGATCCAATATTTATGGCCTAAAACCAATTGCCCCACAATTAGTTACACTTAAAAAAATAAAAAATAAATTTAAATTTCTTGATTCAGAAATGTTTTATTATGGATGAACAAAACTTTCAATGTGAATGGTTGATTTGAATTTCAAGGACTTTTTAAGCACCTTGTTAAAAATGGGCTGTTTTCAAGGAATTCCAGGCGTTGACTTTTTTTGGTAAAAAATCAAGCACTTCAAGGACCTTGTGCGAACCCTGCGACAGCATGGGGCCTCACCCCGCGGACCAATCCGGGTCCTCCTGTCCGGCTTCGTCGGGGACACCTGTAATGTAATTTTTTAACATTTGAAGCTTCGATTGAAGTATTCGAACGAAGCTTCGAATGTCTATATAATTTTTTTTTTTACAATTTGAATAAAGTGATGAATCTGATTAAATGAGTATTTTTCTTTTATTAAATCAACTTTCTTTAATGAATATAACTCATCAGTTTCGTCAACATAAATAATCCAATAAGGGCACGGTTGGTATGAAAGTGATGGTGACGTCTTATACTATAATATTATAATATTAGTGTAGCCTAATCTTTAACTGCAACTGTGAAGAAAACCCCCATTGGTTTAAACAGATTGAATAGACACAAAAAAAAAGATTAAAAAAAATGTATAAATTTTTTTTATTCGAATGTTGATTTAGAATTTGAATGTCAACATTATGATCGAAGCTTCGAAGCATTCGGTACAGCCCTAGGGACACCACAGCGTTAGTGATCTGTTCTGCACGTCTTTCCATTTGGTTTATCTCTTTTTCCGGAGGGGAAACCCTTGCGAGCACGAGGAGAACATGCCTACCCCACCTGGGTACCTGGCAACCCGACAACCTGGCCCCCAAGTGGGAATCGAACACAGGACCTTCTTGCTGTGAGCCAACAGTGTTAACCACTACACCACCATGTATCTGTCTGTGTGGACAGAAATATAGTGTGCATTGCTTACTTGACCGATTATATGTTTGTGTGCAAGGGCCACAAACGTGTTCATGCTTAATTGCCATTCGTAGTCATTTATTGTGTGTGTGAGCCTCTTGGTGTGAACCTCTTGGTGTGAGCCTCTTGGTGTGTGAACCTCTTGGTGTGAACCTCTTGGTGTGAACCTCTTGGTGTGAACCTCTTGGTGTGAGCCTCTTGGTGTGAACCTCTTGTTGTGAGCCTCTTGGTGTGAACCTCTTGGTGTGAGCCTCTTGTTGTGAGCCTCTTGGTGTGAGCCTCTTGGTGTGAACCTCTTGTTGTGAACCTCTTGGTGTGAACCTCTTGTTGTGAGCCTCTTGTTGTGAGCCTCTTGGTGTGAGCCTCTTGGTGTGAACCTCTTGTTGTGAACCTCTTGGTGTGAGCCTCTTGTTGTGAGCCTCTTGGTGTGAGCCTCTTGTTGTGAACCTCTTGTTGTGAACCTCTTGGTGTGAACCTCTTGTTGTGAACCTCTTGGTGTGAGCCTCTTGGTGTGAGCCTCTTGTTGTGAGCCTCTTGGTGTGAGCATCTTGGTGTGAACCTCTTGGTGTGAACCTCTTGGTGTGAACCTCTTGTTGTGAGCCTCTTGGTGTGTGAACCTCTTGGTGTGAACCTCTTGGTGTGAACCTCTTGGTGTGAGCCTCTTGTTGTGAGCCTCTTGTTGTGAGCCTCTTGGTGTGAACCTCTTGTTGTGAGCCTCTTGTTGTGAGCCTCTTGGTGTGTGAACCTCTTGGTGTGAACCTCTTGGTGTGAACCTCTTGGTGTGAACCTCTTGGTGTGAACCTCTTGGTGTGAGCCTCTTGTTGTGAGCCTCTTGTTGTGAGCGTCTTGGTGTGAGCCTCTTGTTGTGAGCCTCTTGTTGTGAGCCTCTTGTTGTGAACCTCTTGTTGTGAGCCTCTTGTTGTGAACCTCTTGTTGTGAGCCTCTTGGTGTGAGCCTCTTGGTGTGAGCCTCTTGGTGTGAGCCTCTTGTTGTGAACCTCTTGTTGTGAGCCTCTTGTTGTGAACCTCTTGGTGTGAGCCTCTTATTGTGAACCTCTTGTTGTTAACCTCTTGGTGTGAACCTCTTGTTCTGAGCCTCTTGTTGTGAACCTCTTGTTCTGAGCCTCTTGTTGTGAACCTCTTGTTGTGAGCCTCTTGTTCTGAGCCTCTTGTTGTGAACCTCTTGTTCTGAGCCTCTTGTTGTGAACCTCTTGTTGTGAGCCTCTTGTTGTGAACCTCTTGTTCTGAGCCTCTTGTTGTGAACCTCTTGTTGTGAGCCTCTTGGTGTGAACCTCTTGGTGTGAACCTCCTGGTGTGAGCCTCTTGGTGTGAGCCTCTTGGTGTGAGCCTCTTGTTGTGAGCCTCTTGTTGTGAGCCTCTTGTTGTGAGCATCTTGGTATAAACCTCTTGTTCTGAGCCTCTTGTTCTGAACCTCTTGGTGTGAACCTCTTGGTGTGAACCTCTTGGTGTGAGCCTCTTGGTGTGAGCCTCTTGGTGTGAACCTCTTGGTGTGAACCTCTTGGTGTGAACCTCTTGGTGTGAACATCTTGGTGTGAACCTCTTGGTGTGAGCCTCTTGGTGTGAACCTCTTGGTGTGAACCTCTTGGTGTGAGCCTCTTGGTGTGAGCCTCTTGGTGTGAACATCTTGGTGTGAGCCTCTTGGTGTGAGCCTCTTGTTGTGAGCCTCTTGTTGTGAACATCTTGTTGTGAGCCTCTTGGTGTGAACATCTTGTTGTGAGCCTCTTGGTGTGAGCCTCTTGGTGTGAGCCTCTTGTTGTGAGCCTCTTGGTGTGAGCCTCTTGGTGTGAACCTCTTGTTGTGAACCTCTTGTTGTGAACCTCTTGGTGTGAACCTCTTGGTGTGAGCCTCTTGGTGTGAGCCTCTTGGTGTGAGCCTCTTGTTGTGAACCTCTTGGTGTGAACCTCTTGGTGTGAGCCTCTTGGTGTGAGCCTCTTGGTGTGAACATCTTGGTGTGAGCCTCTTGGTGTGAACCTCTTGTTCTGAACCTCTTGGTGTGAACCTCTTGGTGTGAGCCTCTTGGTGTGAGCCTCTTGGTGTGAACCTCTTGGTGTGAACCTCTTGTTCTGAGCCTCTTGTTCTGAACCTCTTGGTGTGAACCTCTTGTTCTGAGCCTCTTGTTGTGAACCTCTTGGTGTGAACCTCTTGGTGTGAACCTCTTGTTGTGAGCCTCTTGTTGTGAAGCCACTCCTAAATTAAATACTGTCACTTTGCCATCTGACTTGGATCTTTTTCAGGTGGCAGCATGGTTAGCACCAGGCCGGTTAGCACCTCAGTGTTACCTTCCAGCTATGGGCCAAGCGCGAAGTACCTGCCATTCAGCCGTGAAAATCAGGTTGCATACGCATGCGGCGAGCCTAATTTAACTTGAGAAAATGGAATTGTCACAAGTTAGAAATGGAATTATAAAAATAAAAGCATTTCCACATTTCAACAAGTGAAAAACTGATTTACAGATATATGTACTTACATTTTAGATGTCAGTACTTGCTTAGGAATACAATTGTTGACATCTACAATTAATACTACCGCAAGTGATTAAATGTCAATTAGGCGTCTGTGTGTGTGTGTGTGTGTGTGTGTGTGTGTGTGTGTGTGTGTGTGTGTGTGTGTGTGTGTGTGTGTGTGTGTGTGTGTGTGTGTGTGTGTGTGTGTGTGTGTGTGTGAGAGAGAGAGAGATAATGTGCTCCAGCTTGTCTCCTGCACGTCACCCGATCTTTGTTCGCCATGTATGTTCAGCCCGTCCTCTGAAGCCACTGTTTTATCTTCACACACACACATGCGCGCCCGTGCACAAACACTTCCCTGTGATGTCATCGATTCTGGGTTCCATGGCAACAGTGGACAGAGGGAGCGAGAGAAAGAAAAGACAGAAAGGGAGAGAGAGATGTTTCTTTTAGACTTTGCTCTGCCTCCCTCCAGCCCAGTGGATGAGGGGTGTTATTAATGATGTTTCTAGGTATCTCTCGCTGTCAGCGTCACTGAGATATTTCACAGAGAACTCTGTGTCTGTGTCAAGTGGCAATTTACCATGGTCTCCAGGGCAATCAAAGAATGACGGCAGTTGTTCGTGGCCTTTTTGAAAATTGCTGTTTGTTAAGCAAGTTATTCTGGGAGTCTATCGGTGACTGGTTGAGCGTGACAAGTGCTGTTTGGTATCCACAGTTTAACACTTGACAGTCTTCCCTCCTGTTTGATACCCACTTTGACCCTTCGAACCTCCCACTCAGGGCAAACCTCCCTCGTGGGAAATGTAGTCCACTTTTAGGAGAATAATGATGTGATATGTAATGGGGGGTTAAGCCAGAGGGTGGTGTTCCATCGTCGGACCTGAGAAGCCCATTGAGATGTAATGTTACTTATAGAAATAAATCTGACTTGACTTGACGTGTTCCTGTGCTGCGTCTGATTAATTGCGTGTTGAACTTGAATACCCACCTCAGGACGGGTCGATGACCCTTTTTGTGTTTGTTGCAAAGGCCCATGGGCAGGGCCGGACGTAGCACATTTGGCACCCTAGGCAAGCTTCACCACTGCGCCCCCCCCAAAAAATATCCGAAACATCTTTACAGTTATACAGTAAAGTACAGCACCTTTATTTATTACAAACAAGAACAAGAGTTAAGAATAAATGTTAAGTGTACACTAAAGAATTAAAACAAGTAAACAATTTAGCTAATAATAATAACAATAACAAACAATAAAAGAATGTGCAAATTTGCTTTCAAAGAAAATTATGTTTGTTAAGCAAGTCATTCTGGGAGTCTATCGGTGACTGGTTGAGCGTGACAAGTGCTGTCATCGAATGGAAATGGTATGGATTGTTAAAAAAAAGGGTCCCCACTGCGTCAAGTAGTTTTTCCTCCAATTAAATAAAAATATTCCTAATTTTTGGTCCTTTCAGTTTTTTCCTTTTCATCTGTAGGGTTAGTTTATTTCCCTCCGACTGTCTCGTTTATTCCGTCTTATCCTGTGATCCTCCCGCCAGTGGCGGTTGGAATGCCCCACGGGCCCTGAGGCGAGATTGACAGCTCACCGATATTTATTGTATTATTAAAAAAAATATTATAAATTTTTTTTTCAACATGAAACAAAACATATCACAATACAATAATAATACGTTAAATGTATATACTCTCTTTTCTGGACTCTTTTCGTATCACAAACAGTACTGTATTTGCAAATCTGGTATGTCATGTATAGATGTAGCACTACTGTCTATCTGTATGTCATGTATGTCATTATGTCATGATGAATTGAAAATGGGGGACCCTGATGTAAACAAGACAAGTCTTTCTCTGGTCTGCATCCCCTTAACAATTGTATGTATTGAGCTGTACTGTATTGTACCCATTCTGCAATCTGTTAAATAAAGTTTTCATTCATTCACCATGACATTACGTTAGTTAGCATCCAAGCCAGCGTGATAACGTTAGTAGTTAATCGCAGAGACAAATCGCATCTGCGATCCTAAAGAGACAATGCATGCGTGTGTGTTCCGGTGTGTGTGCTAAACTAACCGCTGTGTGTACCACTAAAACATTGAGTGTCATTGCATGCCGAATAAAGACCTCTGCAACAGGTCTTGCATTATTATAAAAAAGTTAGAAACGGCTAGGCTGCCTGCTTACCTGCAATAATGGTGTCATCGTCCGACCTGGACAGATGGACTTGTTAAATCATAATATCCACACTTTGTGCTGGTCCTCAGTAAATGTCCCGCCGGCAGCTTATTATAGCGTGTTGCCCCTTTCCCTCCTCGTGGAACTTCTGCATTGCATTTATTACAAATAGCAAGCAATCTTTTTCCTTTGAAACTATTCGTAACCGACGCCATCTTTGTTGTTTATGTCCGCGCTGCTTGTGCCGCGTTCACGTTACGTGGGAAGAAGCGGAAGAACCAGAGGACATCTCGTTGCTACAACGAAGCCTTCACGCATTGACTCGATGAAACGCCCACATCCATACTTCCGCAATTCGTGACACGAAGTGGGAGATATCGGGGTCTATAAAAAAATCCCATATGTCCTAGTAGGAATTACCACTAGGAGGCTGACGTGAATGGTTTTTCCCAGTCGGAAGCTGGTTCTTCCGTTTCTTCCCACGTAACGTGAATGCGGCACAAGAAACTTACGTGGCTACGTCACAGCCAAAGGCAGCTGCCTCGGCTGCCTCACCTATATCCCCGCCAGTGCCTCCCGCTACCAGTGTTTAATTCAGTTTGATGGACTGCGCACCTTTCTTACAGAATCACTTATTCACACTTTTGATTGTGTGTGTTTGTCTGTATTTATGTAGTGTGGCAGATATCATCCCCTGTTCCATGGTTACATGGAGGAAGGGAGATACTACTGCCACAGGCAGAGGATAGTCAATTAGGCAGCTGATTAGGACTGATAGAACACACCTGTGCACCACGTGATCACCCACATCCCCCACACACGCACACACCAGACACATAACATAAAACCCTAGGAAAGACAGAGTAATGTTGAGTGGAGGTGAGGAAGGAGCGGAGTACAGAGAGAGAGCGAGATACGGAGTTTGTGAGGTGAGAGGTAGTTATAAGGAGAGGAGAAAGCGAGAAGGTGTTCGTGGTACTGGACCCTAGACTGGCTGAGAAACCCCCTTGTGAAACTGACCCTGGACCGGAAGACAAACCCTGAGTATTGAACATTCCCTTTTTGTACGAGAGCCTGATACGTGTTTTGACCTTGGACTGTTATGCGACTACTCTAATTGCCCATCGGACTATTTTTGCTTCTATTCAATAAATATATTTTATTTATTGAAATTATGCTTGTGTGGACAATTTAATTTGTTTGTTTTGAACCGTGCCGAGCTTGAACACCACCAGGCTCGTCACAGTAGGTATATTAGATTAGATTGTACTTTATTATCATTATATCTGCATACAAGATATATCTGCATACAAGCAGTTGCAGTGGCAAAGACCGCCCTCAGACACCGGGATATAGTGGGGCATGTCCAACATGGCAGAGGGGGCCTTGGATTGGATGCAACTACACCCACATGGCAAAAGGCTGGTGGATGAAGTGGGAGGGCGTGGAGAGGAGGAAAATCACGTGGAACGAACTGTGGAGCATGGAGTCTAATAGGCTAAGCTTCATCATCAGAGCCACATATGATGTCCTGCCTTCACCAACCAACAGGGACGTGCACAGGACTTTAGAAAGGCAGGTGCCCAATAGGAGAAAAGGGCAAAAAGTATGAAATGTAATTTTTGGGGTTAATACGAGTCTATGGTACATTCAGTTTCACCACTAGATGTCACCAAAACTACATAATGTCCCTTTAATAACACTATGTAGCCTGCCTGCCTGCGAGAGAGAGAGAGAGAGAGAGAGAGAGAGAGAGAGAGAGAGAGAGAGAGCGAGAGAGAGAGAGAGAGAGAGAGAGAGAGAGAGAGAGAGAGAGAGAGAGAGAGAGAGAGAGAGAGAGAGAGAGAGAGAGAGAGAGTATGCTACGTGATCCGGCGACGTGTTTCACGAGAGCCGCGCATCTTGCAAGTGAGGTGGTGAGATGAGAATGTGATAAAGCATAAAGTAAAGAGATAAAATGCAATGCCACCGCGGTATGAATAATAAGAAATGTAGTATGGGGGAAGTGTGCAGTGTTGCCACTTCTAGCCTGCCTGCCGCCTGATTGCATGAGAGAAAAGCATGGACAATCACAACTTCACAAGGCAATGCATGCCCGAAATATACAGTGCACTGCAAACCCGACATTTTATTTTGTTGGGCAAATACCTTACCTGATGAAGTGTACTCTTGCTTTGTTTTAGTTGAAATAGTAACTGTAAAAAAAGAGGTCTCGACTCGAGTGTGAGCTCAACAACAGCTGGATATCAATTTCGTGTTCAGTGCACTGCTGGCCGGCGCGCGGTTTACATCATCTCATCATCACCCACCCACGTGCTATGCGTAAATAATAGGTCCTTCCAGGAGAAGGGGTGGCATTTCTCTCTCTTTCTTTACCTAATATTTAGATTCTATCGTGACATATTTCATTTGCAAGGGCAGGGCAGTATATCTATATGTGCAACAGTAAAAAAAAAAAAAAAAAAAAGAGAGGGTGGCATAAAAAGGGCACTTTCTAATGAAAAATGAAAAAGGCAGGTGCCCGGGCACCCCTTCACCCCTATGTGTGCACGTGCCTGCCAACCAACCTACATCTCTGGTATGGAGAGGACCCAGCCTGTCTCCAGTGTGCAGCCCCAGCAACCCTCAAACACATCTTAGTGGGTTGCAAGACCAGTCTAACTCAAGGAAGATACACCTGGCGCCATAACCAGGTACTGAAGTGCTTGGCTGCCGAACTTGAGAACAAGAGAGTAACCACCAACGCCATGCCTCTAAATGCCCAAACTACCTTCCCACAGAAAACAATCTTCATCCGGGAAGGGGAGAAACGGCGGACCAAGCCATCACCTCCGAACTCAGGCCCATGAACGCAGCCCGGGATTGGGAAATGTGGGTAGACCTCAGCCAGAGGCTTACCTTCCCATCTGAAATTGCAGCGACCAACCTGCGCCCAGACCTGGTCCTTTGGTCCAAATCTTGCCGTTGTGTCTTCATCATTGAGCTGACAGTCCCATGGGAGGAAGCCATCGATGAGGCATTCGAACGGAAGAGGCTGCGATATGCCAACTTAGCAGCTGAAGCAGAGGGGCGGGGCTGGAACGTGAAGGTGTGGCCAGTGGAGGTGGGCTGCAGAGGCTTTGTAGCCAGTTCCACCACAAGGCTCCTGAAGGAAGTAGGGATCAGAGGACAGGCCCAACGGAAGGCAATCAAAGAACTTGCCACTGCAGCACAACGGAGCAGTCACTGGTTGTGGCTGAAACGTAGAGACGCATCATGGGCTGCTAAATGAACACGTGGTGCCACCGTGCGACACACACCCAGGCCTGATCAGCCTGTGGTGGGACAACCTCGACAGAGGGTGTATTGTGATAAATGGCCGAAACACCCAATGAGGTCGGGGAACACAACTGAAGATGTGTCGTACTGGTGGCACCACGTGATCATTGCCAAATTCCACCCCACTCCAACCTCATTCAATTGTTGTGCTGAATATTTAGGGATATTTAACAACTAGTCCTATTAAGAATCCTTATGGTGCGGTAATAAGTAATAAAAGAGAAACATAAAATACTATACAGAAACATAAGATACTATTACAAGAAACATAATATACTATACAGAAACATAAAATACTATACAATAAAACAATGTTACAATACAATATACAAAATAACAACAATATACAAGATAACAATATACAAAATAACAATCACAGTGTCAGACGGTAGTGGGTGGGTATTGCACTGTGGATATTGCACATCAGGACATTGCAGTGTGGGAGGAGGGGGAAAGGTGAGTTATTAGTGCATGTTAGAGTTCAGGGTGGTGATGGCTCTGGGGAAGAAACTGTCTCTGAGCCGGTTAGTTCTGGCTCTGATGCACCTGTAACGCCTGCCCAATGGCAACAGGTCGAACAGTTGGAATACAGTGGCGTTGTTAGCCCTGGGCTTCCGGGGCTTTAGCCCCGGATGTTTTTCTCCTAGCCCCGGATCTTAAAAAAAAAGATGGCAGCATCCCCGATGTCTGTGCTGAATGTTTGTTAGTGTTTGATTTAATTTTTTTTGTTTTTAGTACTTTTAAACATCCATTTTTAGTAAGTAGTAGTTTTCATTTTATCCTATAATTTTTTCATTCACCGATTTGTGGAATTTTTTTAGTGTCCTGAAAGGCGCATTATAAATAAAATGCATTATTATTATTATTATCATCCAGGAGGGAAAAGACACTTTGGATAGTAGGGACTGCATCTCTGCCTGTCCTGACCAGAAAACACTTTGCAACTGTGATCTCCTCTGGCAGTAGTTGGATATTGTAATGTGTGGCGAGGGGTTTCAGCAATTCCACTGAGAGAAACTGGTCTGAGGCTGGATAACATGTCTGTATGCCTCTCATAAGCTGTTCTCCAACTCATGAGAACCTGCTCTCAAGCTCTTGCAGCATTCTGTCGAGGACTGGATAGAACAGTCTGTCTCAGCTGATCTCCTGAGCTGAGGTCTGAGCTTGTGCCACAAGATGACTCAACTACATACTCGTCCATCCTTTTCTGCTTCCTCCTTTGGCTGGTAGTATGTTCCTCAATCGCAAGGCCATTACATAATAATAATAATAATTCATTTAATTTATATAGCGCTTCTCAATAACCCGAAGTCGCTGACAGTAGTACATATGGCCTTTGTCCTGTCATACATGTCCACTGCCATCTCTGAAGTGCGATAACCTTTGAGTGTGTCCTGCACTGTGCTTTTAAAAAGGTAAAAAAAAAAAAAAAAACATTGCAAAAACATCACAGTAGAAAAGAAATCTGCGGAAAATATTGCACATTGTGTCAGTACTGGTTACGTGGTGTCTGTGTTTTTTAACGTGTGTCGGTACTAGTTACGTGGCGTATAGGGTCTGTCTGAAGTCTCTAACACCGCTCTGTGTTCTCTATTAAAGAACAATGCTCCAGTGAGAGGAGACTGTGGTGCTGCTGCAGGCTTTGATGAGGCCTCTCTCTGTGTCGTGGATTAAACAGTCTTTCCACCCTCTTAACATTCCTGCGTGTGCCCACTGCAGAGGCAACACCAACGGCCCTCCCAGTCACATGAGCCGTCGTCGAGGATCGGGGGGTGAGAGAACTTGAATACCCACCTTGGGGCAGGAGAGTCCATGCCCCCTTTTGTGCTGGTTGCAAAGGCTCATAATAATAATAATAATAATAATAATAATAATAATAATAATAATAATAATAATAATAATAATAATAATAATAATAATAATAATAATAATAATAATAATAATAATAATAATGCGCAGGGCCGGACCTAGCACATTTGGCGCCCTAGGCAAACTTCACCACTGCGCCCCCCCCCCCCCCCCCCCCCCCAAAATATCCGAAACATCATTACAGTTATACAGTAAAGTACTGCACCTTTATTTATTACAAACAAGAAAAAGAGTTAAGAATAAATGTAAAGTGCATACTAAATAATGAAAACAAGTAAACAATTTAGCTAATAATAATAACAATAACAAACAATAAAATGATGTGCAAATGTGCTTTCAAAGAAAATTATGTATTGTAAAATATGTTACACATGCTAAATAGTCCAAATATAATATGCTAAATAAACAAACAAATAAATAAAACAATTATTATAATAATTTTAATAATAATAATATTGATTTTTTTTGGGTGGAGTTTTTGGCAACCGCCTAGGAAGCTCCGCCCTTGCCCATGGGAGACACCGGTGTGATGCGCTCTCCGCTATGTTCCGACCTGCATTACCGAGCAGGTCTGTGTTAAGAGCAGCCCCTGCTGACTCAGTCTGTCCTTGGGAGGGTTTCTGCCGCTATCGCCCTGTGAATGAATTACTGTTTATTCATAGGATCATGACACAAATTATTGTTTTGTTCTACTTTTACAGATAATTAGACCACTGGCAACAAGACTCATGTCATCCTTGTTCCAGCAGAAATAGCCTATTCAGTTATACAAACCTTTCTAATAATAATAATAATTTATTATTATTATTATTATTATTATTATTATTATTATTATTATTATTATTATTATTATTATTATTATTATTATTATTATTATTATTATTATTATTATTATTATTATTATTATTATTATTTATTATTACTTTTTTATTATACATTTTTAATTTGATTAAAAAAATGTAATTGTATATATTTTTTAATTATTATTATAAAAAATAAAAATAAATTACAAATGTATTAAATAAAATATAATAAAATAATAATAATAATAATAATAATAATAATAATAATAATAATAATAATTGTACATTTGATGTAAAAGCAATTAAAAATATATAAAATAGGGAGTGGTATTTTAGATGTGGGGTGGTGAATGGCGGTGTTGGAACAAAGGTATCTCAGCTTCATCCTCTTGAATCATGCTGCCTAATGTCGTGCATTCAGATTCAGATTCAGATTACTTTATGAGCCATATGTAAGCACATTGGTAATTGTTACGGCAATTACAGTATATGCATAATTGTCTCTGTAAATGTCGCTGTCGACATATCCTTGTATACAGGGGCCAGCCTTCCAGGAATTGGAGAGAGAGGAAATCTTTTTTTTTCAGAACGACACTGGATTTTCAGTGGGTTTCATGATTAGGATGAGTTTTATTTGTCACGGCATACAAGTATACAATGAAATGCGGGGGGTCTTGCCCGCAACGATTGTGCATAATACAATAGTAATATATAATAAGAATCCAATAGAACGACATTATGCAATAAAACAAGTAAACAAAGTAGGGCATATCGGTATATGTACATGAGTTATTTACAGAGCATGGTAGGACATGCTAGGTCCTGTGGTAGTGCAATACACTGTTAGCTACGGATGAGGCACTGGGTCTTTATGTACACTGCTATACAATGCTATATTATACAATCTCAAGTTATACTATACTATTCTTAAAGTGACCTTTCCTTTTGTAAAGTGACCATATTGTGAGCGTGTACAGTGTGTGTGTTGTGTGTGTGGTCATGTGTTCAAGGCTCTGATGGCCTGGGGGAAGAAGCTGAGCCGAAGTCTCTCTAAATAATAATAATAATAATAATTTAGGACCTGCTCAGAGGTCATCAATCGGCACGCATGCGATGCATGTGTTACAGGTACCAGGATATGGCACCTGATAGCAGAGATATATTTAACCTATGAAACAGGTTGTAGTTAGTCATTTGACAAAGGAAGGCGCAGACAGTGGTGGTTTCTCCACTAGGGGCACTGGGGCGCCGCCCGCCCTGGTAAAGAGCAGGAGAAGAAGAAAATGTTTTATTTAAATCTTTTATTTTAGAGCCCTAGAAATAAAATAAACATGTTTAAAATGAATAATATTTACTCATTTTAAGTATGTTTGTGTTTCCAATGCACAATATAATGTTAATATATCAAATATAAATAATTGTTTTGTGATTCACAGGAAGTCACTGTCTGATAGAGAGTAGACTATCTGAGGCTGGGCGAGACTCATAGCGCACACAGTGGGCGTGCACTGGTTTCATTGCTGTACATCGCAGCCAATTAAATAGGTCAAGCAAATATATTTCGCCTATCAGTGCGTAACGCACTGTGCGTTGAAATATGATGTAATATGATGGAAGGCGGGCGCGTTGTCTAGTGATCTACCACTAGGTGGCAGTGAGATCCTGTAACAGCCGGGTCCTTCCTGTCCGGTTATTCTGTAGCCCTTACGTGACTGCTATCTGCTTTTGGTAGCTGTATGCAGCTAACAACGTTTTTTTTTGAGTGGATTTAAAAGAAGTGGATTATGGCAACAACAACAACAAGCCTGGTTGTCTGTAAATGGTACTGGAGTTTCTTTTTGAGTGGATTTAAAAGAAGTGGATTATGGCAACAACAACAAGCCTGGTTGTCTGTAAACGGTACTGGAGTTTCTTTTTGAGTGGATTTAAAAGAAGTGGATTATGGCAACAACAACAACAACAAGCCTGGTTGTCTGTAAATGGTACTGAAGTTTCTTTTTGAGTGGATTTAAAATAAGTGGATTATGGCTTGTTCTGTCAACAACAACAACTCGCCCCATTCAACTCTTGTGAAGTTGTGATGATGGTAAGTCTTTGTTTAATAGCTAGCCTTGGCTCGTTTAACAATATGCAAAATATGCTGTACAGCCCTGTACCCATACTGAAGTTAATATACTACATACTAGTACTCTGTCTGATCTTTTGCAGAAGTTTCCTTGTGTAACGCTATATTTCACATTTCTCGTCGCGCTGTGTGTGAGTGAGAGTGAGAGAGAGAGAGAGAGAGAGAGAGAGAGAGAGAGAGAGAGAGAGAGAGAGAGAGAGAGAGAGAGAGAGAGAGAGAGAGAGAGAGAGAGAGAGAGAGAGAGAGAGAGAGAGAGAGAGAGAGAGCATGTGGTACAGCTCCGGTGTTTAGCTACCTTCTAGGTAGTGTAAGCTAAAGTAATTTCCCTCTAACCATCTTCAACACTTGTACACAATATACACATTTACTAAACAGCAATTCAACCCAAACAGTATGTATTTCAAAACATAAACCTTTATAATCCCCTTGGAGATACTTAACTCCGACACGTTAGTGATTAACACTATGATCGCCGCGGACGAGTTTTCACGTCATTCCGAGCCATGCTCATTCTGCCGAAGACGCCGTAACTCGTCTTTGATGTCAATATTTCAAAAATCTGTCATCGAAATCATATTTCCTTTCCGGAGCCCTGAGACACACTGCTGATCTCCTCTCAACTCTCTAGCGGTTCAAGAGCGCCATCTGGTGGCCGATCGGCAGATTGCCAACCGGAAATCACCCTTTGAACCGCAAGTGCTCACTCCATATGTGGTCCGACCACTCGCTATAGCTCCATCTTGAAACACTGGATAATAGATTGCTCGCCCTAACTCAATAAACAACGTTATTTGGACGTATATACTATTATACAACCTGGAAATGGATCGGGCATTTCTACATCCCATAATAGAAAAAAATCTGTTCCACGCTCATCTGCCAGCGGCGCGAGGAAGCCACGGTAAGATTCAGCGTTATTTTCTAACGTATTCTATACTAACTGATCTGATGAACATATGACCCACTCTGGATGAATCATCTAACGCTGCCCACGGAATTATAAATGATCCCCCGCCCATCCGGTCATCATCAGATGATGCGTAGAAACTTCTAGAACCACGTCCAGTTGAAACTTTTTATCTCGCACAGATTCCCACCAAACTGTATTTGATCATCAATATAATGCATTTAGGGCTATAAATCACGTTCTGAAGAAAGCTGCAGAAAACGATAAAAACGAGACTTCCGGTTAAGCTGCAATATGTAGCGCACGCAATTGGTTATAGCTCCGCTCCCGTTATCGTTAATTTCGTTTAAAAACCTTATTTGGACAGTACCAAAAGAGACTAGACCACATCGTATGTATTGATAAGACCTTCTACTAACTATATCAAAAGACAACATGGTTAGGGATAGGGAAAAGACGGGAAAGAAACAAGAAACGGCAAAGCTAACGGCGCAGATTGAAACTCGGTCAAAGACAATGACAGGCGACGCTGTGGCAGATCCGTTGGTGAGCCCCGGCGCGGGGAATATAGAGGAGAATACACAGGGACCAAGGACAACTGGCCCCGAGATGGAGAAAACAGATGACAACATAGCAGGAACATCAGAAAAAAGTACCGTGAAGGAAAAAGCAGGCGATTTTGAGAAGATAATAGCACAATCATCCATCGGATCCCTCACTGCTCCAACAACATCAACTGACACAAGCAGTTCAGTTGCACAGCCCGACTTCAACTCTCTGACTACCCTGATAAAAGAACAGATGATCGCTTTCAAAGCACACGTAGAAGAACAGTTGGTCGCACACGCTGAACACATCGATACTAAATTCGAAGAGGTTATGAGAGCAGTCACTTTGCTGTCCGTGCGAATCACGACAGTGGAGATTTCGGTGACAGAAAACACAAAAGCAGTCAAAGCGAACGAAGGCAGCTTGACAGAGATGGGAGAAGAGATGGAAAGAGCTAAAGATGAATATCGGAGGGAAATAAAATTGCTTAAAAACGAAGTGATGGAGAGGCAACTAGAAACCCATCGTTACCACAGGCGGAATAACATCCGCATTGTGGGGCTTGATGAAGCAGTGAACTGCGAAGACATCAACTTTCCAAAAGAGTTATCAACGATTTTGGAAAACTCCGATCCAAACAAAGTGCCAGAAGTGGAACAAGTTTACAGAATTGGTTCCCAGGGGCAAAGTATCAACGGGCCGAGAGTCATCATTGTCACTCTGCGGAAAACTACAACAAGGGATGACATCATCAAATATGCTCGCAACCAACGTGGGAAGCTGAAGTATGGTGATAAACCAATATTTATCTACGAAGATTTGAGCAGAGAGGCCATCATCCGACGTCAACCATACAAAGAAGTGATGCAAAAGCTGTACAAAGCCGGCTACAAGCCAAGGCTAGCATATCCGGCGCTGTTATCATTCTTGGGCACCAACGGCCGCAGGTCAGGTCCATATACACCCTTTGAAGCTGAGGATTTCCTGAATCAAAATGCAGCAAATAACCCAAAGCATGACGAAAATGCCGGAATCAGTTAAGCCTCTCTCTAAATATATACCAGTGTTGGAATGACTTTATTGTGTTCATCAATGAGGTCATTCCACCAGTGTTGGAATGACATTGTTGTGTTCATCAAAGTAGCAAACGATATGCAAGTCGTCTATAACAAAGTGTACTGTGTATAATACGATTCATAATACATTATAATTTCAATCTCTGGTCTCTGAGGGGACAAATAAATATCAATGCAAAAAGATCTATCTGGAATATTCTAGGTTTATCGCTCAAATGCCCTGGGTCTCTTAGATCATTCTGGAATGTAAAATAGTCTAGGCACTAGTATATTCTACAACCTTCTAGAATATTAGGCACCATGACAACGAAGCATACAACTCTAACAATAACATTCGGTGTGCATACACATAGCAGATAATAAATTAAATGAAGTGCAATCAGTCCTTAATAATACTTTAAAATTAACCACACATAAACGTATGAGCACAGCAAGGTTATTCTAACAATTTAAGTAATCACTCCATTAAAGGCACATTGAAGCGCTAAAAGGCGCTGCTTTTCTATCTTATCTAATCAGTTAAATCGGTTCTAGTGGCTTCTCCACGTTGATAATTATTTATCTCTTATTCCTTATCTATATCTTTCCATTGATTTTTATTTTAATTAATTTTTTCTTCTCATTACTCTATATTTTTTAAATATATTTTAACTTACATTGTTCTTTTCCAATGTTCTTCACATTAAGGTGTCAATATTACTCTATATTTTTTAAATATATTTTAACTTACATTATTCTTTTCCAATGTTCTTCACATTAAGGTGTCAATATTGCTCTACAATCTTTTCCTTTTTTTTCCCCACACGTTGGTGGAGGGTTCAAAGGAATATGTCGATAAAGGTTTATTCTCTTTTTTTTTATTTTATTTTTTATTTTTATCTTTAGGTTATTTATCACAATACTTCATTACAGTAAGGGAAGGTGCAAGACCAAAAGCGACATTCTATTGTAATAGAATGGAAATGTTAGATCCTATGGCAATGAGCATAGGAAAATTAGGATTACAATGCTCAGTTTGGGCAATCCGGTGGACCATGGGAGAAAGTCAATTGCGGAGGATGTGTTCTTGGAACACAGGCATGTTCGACTTTCTGGGTGAGGGGAAAATAGGGGATTTTTATTTGTATATATATATGTTTTTAAGCTCAGCTCTCAACGGGACCTCATTAATTGGATGTGCATCTATTGTAGCTTCATACTCCAGAAACATTACCAAAAACTACACGAAAACATGCATAGACTATGGCTAGTTTGAATATAATGGTATGGAACACCGGTGGGATAAACAAACAACACAAGCGCAAAAGTGTGCTTACACTGATGAAAAAAGAACATGTGGACGTGGCTCTATTAAGCGAAACGCACATTTTAGAGGGAGACATAAATACGTTAGCGGATAACATATACCATAATATTAGTCACTCTTCTTTTGCTACGAGAACTAGAGGGGTAGCCATAGTCGTCAGACGCAAATTAAATATCGAATTGAAAGGGGTATGGTCGGATGCTGAGGGGCGCATAACTATAGCTAGGATCATACACAATAACAGGAAAATTGCATTGGCAGCGGTATATGCCCCGAATTTGTACGAAGTGGGTTTCTTCACTTCACTAACAGGAGAAATGTTAAACCATCCCGAGTACTCATATATAATAGGTGCGGATTTTAATGCCATTTGGAACCCAAGGATGGACAAAACTTACCTTTCCTTCTCCAGCGAACAAAAGAATTCATCTAAAGCATTAAAAGATTGGTCGAAATCAACAGGAGTAACTGATTTATGGCGTTCACTTAACCCCATGACCCGCAAGTACTCCTGTCGTTCGGCGAGACACAACACACTATCCAGAATTGATTACGTCTTTGCATCCCCGAGAATATTTGATAAATATGAAGTGGAAATGACACCCAATGCGCTATCGGATCACTGCTACTTAATCCTGAAAGCAACATTTGGTACACTATCTACCCGGGCCCCAAGATGGCGTTTTAATTCGATGCTGCTTAACAACAAGGAATTCATTACACAAATTAAAGAAGCTCTCACAGTATTCCTACAAGATAATGCTAACTCGGTGCAAGATCCCAGAATATTATGGATGTCGGTAAAGAATATGATCAAGGATTTCTCGGATAGATTTACCTCCATATTGCGCAAAAATCAAAACACAAAACTGTCTGAAATGGAAACGCTTTACTCAACGCTTTTTAATTCTTTAAAATACAACAACTCTACTAGACTAGATAACCAAGTTAACATTCTAAAGACAGAGATCAAAGCAATGTACAGACAAAAATCGGAATTGCAAATACGCAGCACTAGACAACAGCAGTACTTCCAAGGTTCTAAACCTAGTCACCTATTAGCCATGCGACTAAGAATTAATGCAAAATTTGCAGATATAACTGCCATTAGGAAACAACAAGCTCTAGTAACAGAACCCAAAATAATAAACGATACATTCAAAGAATTCTACTCTGATTTATATAACTCAGAAACGACCTTTGATCAAGACAAATTAGACACATATCTTAATCAAATTACTCTCCCTAAACTTACGGATGAAGACGCTAAACAGTTAGAAGTACCGATCACATTAGAAGAACTCAAGAAGGCCATATCCGGAATGAAAAACGGCAAAGCTCCGGGAATTGACGGTATCCCATCAGAAATGTACATTTCTTGCTGGGACATATTTGGACCCTTATTACTAAATATGATCTTATACTCAGTCAAAGAGGGAAGCTTCATTGAACACCAAAATACCGCACTCATTTCAGTTCTTCACAAAAAAGACAAAGACCCCACTGAATGCGGTAGTTACCGTCCTTTAAGCCTCCTCGGAACCGATGTCAAACTGTACTCTAAGATATTAGCCATCAGATTGCAAAAGCATATGACGTCTTTAGTTCATCCGGACCAAACAGGCTTCATAAAAGGTCGCCTGATCAATGATAACATAAGGCGAATACTGCACGTACTAGATGCTGACAAAGAGGACAACACACCTAAGGCGATACTATCCCTGGATGCTATGAAAGCATTTGACAGGTTGGAATGGTCGTTTCTATGGGCAGTATTGGAAAGGATGGGGTTAGGAAAAGGTTTCATTGATATGATTAAAGTACTATACAAGGACCCATCTGCCAGGATTACAACAGGCACATTCATCTCCGATATCTTTCCGGTATCACGCTCAGCCAGACAAGGTTGCCCTCTTAGTCCCGGACTATTCGATCTATCATTAGAACCTTTAGCACAATTTATAAGACAATCCCAACACATAGAACCAATAGTAATCAAGGGCACACATCATAAAATTAGTTTATATGCGGACGACGTAATATTGTTCATGCAAAACCCCAACAACACATTGCCGCTTATACTCAAGTTGATAGAGAACTTTGGTGATTTATCGGGATTTAAAATAAATTGGCCTAAGTCGGCTT
This sequence comes from Notolepis coatsorum, assembly GCF_963971535.1. Taxonomy (NCBI): domain Eukaryota; kingdom Metazoa; phylum Chordata; class Actinopteri; order Aulopiformes; family Paralepididae; genus Notolepis; species Notolepis coatsorum. The sequence continues at coordinate 73,551,760 of NC_140179.1, forward strand.
TTCTTCCTCTTAACACCAGTGCAAAAAAAGAGACAACCCTCCCAGGTGCGATACCCATGGTCAAACATTTCAGATGCTTGGGTGTGGAAATATTTCCCACCATAAGACAAACGGTGAAGCACAATTACACAAAAATACAGAACAAAATCAAGGACGACCTGGACAGGTGGGCAAAACTTAAAAACTCAGTACAGGCAAGGGTATCAATAGTTAAGATGGATGTATTACCAAGAATCAATTTCTTCAGCTCAATGCTTCCGTTACCTCCTCCAGAGGGCTACTGGAAAAGATTACAAACCTCCACATACAAATTTATTTGGAATAACAAACCACCTCGCATAAAAAGATCCACCGCACAGAGAAATAAAGCAGATGGTGGCATGGCAGTCCCAGATTTTTTACAATATTTTAATGCCTTCACATTAAGACCATTGAAGAAGATATGGTTTGACCCCGAGGCTTTGGTATCTTGGAGAGAATTAGAAGAAAACATAGTAGCCCCACAGAGATTGAAAGACATAGCATACACTAAACTTTCAATCAAGCATTGTGAGCGAGAATTTGGCCCAATAATAACCCATGCAATCAGGACATGGCGGGAAACACAAAGGAAATTTCCTAACCCTCAAGTATGGCATAATCACACTCCCATATTCAATAACAATGCTCTCTTAATGGGAAAACGACCTATAAGATTCCCTATATGGGAAGAAAGAGGCATACACTCATTAGGGGATATTTTTAATAACAAGGGCCTCTGTAGTTATGTCGAAATATGCATAAAGTTTAACCTCACCGAGTCCACATGGCTTTTTTACATACAGTTACGACTTTGTATGAGATCTCACGGTGTTCCATTACACATACCAATTGAACACCACAGATACCACAAATTTTTCTATGAAAGAGATACATTGGGAGGTTTTGTATCAGGTTTTTATTACCAATTACTAACGTCCTCGTATGAAACCCTTCAACTAGACAATGTCTGGAGGAGGGATATACCAGACCTAGAAAATGACTTTGATTGGCAAGGAGCCTGGGCAAATGTCCGACTTACATCAAGGAACCCGGATCATCAACAAATCAATCTGAACTATATTCACAGGACATACTTGACTCCTATAAGGCTGTGCAAAATGGGGCTTATACAAGACTCCAAATGCTCCCAATGTACAAATGGGGACGAAGGAACATTTATGCACATGTATTGGGACTGCCCACCAGTTAAGGCATTCTGGAAAGATGTGTCCCAACAATTATCAATACTCGTATTTTGGAATATACCTGTACACCCCGCGGTATTGCTATTGAATGATGTTTTTGAGTTTGCAGTGAATCCACAACTAAAAAGATTGGTTTTATCGGGTATCACAGTAGCTAAAAAACTGATCGCATCACGTTGGTTTCAACCGGAAAAAATGTGCCGGAAAGTGTGGTTTCTTACATATCTCGATGTGATATATCAAGAAATATCTACAGCAAGAATTCTGGGGCTCAATGAATCCAAAATGTCAATGTGGTTAGAAGTGGTGGAGAGAATAAAAGCTAGCCTATAATGGTGATGTCTGGTTAGGAGTGAGGGATAATGGAGGTACTATCCAAGAGGGGGTCCGGGAGGGGGGGGTTTGAGCTGGAGCATATGTGTGTAGGGTTTTAGAAAATAGGTATTAGGGGTATATTATATACTAACATTTATATAATTGTAACTTCGCTGGATATACACTGTATACGGTTAAAATGTTATTATTGACTATTTTTGTTTTATCCTTTTTCTGTACTTGCATATATTTTAACCACCTTTACTGAAAGTTTCATTATACATTGTGTGTTGAGTACTGACTTTTAATAAGTTTTGTTTTGCAATAATAAAAAAAAATAAAAAAAAAAAGAAAACGATAAAAACATACTTATACTTTAGACCATATTTTAGTATGAATATGTGAATGAAAAAGTTTAACGTTGCTACACCCTGAACAATACATATAGGACATTGAATGGGCCATAATAATGGCAATTTAGCAATAGAATTTAAAAAGTTATAGCCCTGCAAAGAAGGGGAACTTCTCCATAGACAAATAGAGCTGGCGAGGGATGGTAAATTATGAATTTAACCCATGGCGATTAAAGTGTTAAATGGGCAATTGTATTTCAACACTCTATTTAAATGTACCACGCGACACGGCGCCATCAATAGACGGTCAACTTCTAAACCACGTTACTTGTTGTCTTAAACTTGACTCAAACATCGACAACAGTCACCTCATTGGACCCTCGACATTGTATGTATCCTTGTTAACCTTTATGTGTGTTTTGTAATATATTACCCACCTATGAAACAGGTTGTAGTTAGTCATTTGACAAAGGAAGGCGCAGACATGGTGTTACTGGTTCTGAGTCCTCCCCGGTTGTGAGACTCAGCTTGCCTCGTGTGTCCCTAACAGTGATGCCACAGATTACTTGTAAAAGTAATCCGATTACTGATTACTGATTACTCCTTTAAAAAGTAATCCAAGTTACTTTACTGATTACTTGATTATCAGAGTAACTTAGTTACTTTGAAAGTAACTAGGTTACGAAGTCGTCGTCGTTCCCCCAACAGTTTTTTTTTAAACGCTTTATTGAAAGTGCATAAATTGTTTTTAACTTGTTTCTCTGCACATAACGTAAATTGTTAAACTAGTGCTTCAGCTTCTGTACCATCAAGTATGGTAAAGAAACAGTCTATGATGCTCACAGCATTAGAGCAGCCAGCCAGTGGTTTTACAAAACCAGTGTATCCATTCACATCTAACAAATGCAGGCTGAACTATTCAATTATATCAACTGTAACTATTAAATTGTTTTTATAAATGTCTCTCTATAAACATACAATCAGTCTCTCTTTAACATGTAAATTAACTGTAAATCTGGCAAATAAGAGCTTTTGCTCTGCCACCATCAAATATACATTAATCAATAGGGAAAGAAACAATCTCTCTCTTTTGCTGTTTGGCTGGCCTCCGAGTCCCCCTGTACCTAGTCGAAGCGTCGGCTAGTGTTGTGATTCCAGATGCTTTCAATGCAATTGGATGTGCTGTTTTTAGCGGTAGACAGTATTTTGACTGAGGCTACGTTTAGACGAGCGTTTTGGGGTGGAAGTCTGAACAGAAACCGCAAAAGTCTTCCTGCGGTTTCACTTCATTTAGACAAGCGTTTTGGGGTGGAATTCTCAGACGAATGCAGACGAGCCCTGCTGTCACATGATTGGCGCATATGTCACATGATGTGCTGTGAAGACCCGCCCTACTCTGCCTCTGATTCGCAGACTGTGGATGGGGAATGTGATTGGGCCAAAGCAGAGTCACTCACAGACAGAGAGTCCAGTCACGCCGCGGGACACATTCTTGTGTAACCCTTTCACTGCCACACCACGTCACTCCCAAATAAGAAAAACAGCTCAACATGTATTTTTGACTGTCGAAAACGAAATAAAAAAGATGGCGCCGCTACGACCGGCTGCCTGTCTGTGCGCTCCGTCGAGACTGTGCATACTTTTGTTAATATTTATAGTTTTAAGAGTTTTGTCTGTACCAACAGTAGGTGCATTTAATGTGTATGACCGTCAGTCACTTATAGACATTGGATTACGGGAAACTTACCGACTGGATTACTCTCTGGATCAGCTCTCTGAACCGCAACAATGGCCCGTTGAGATCTTGAGGACATCAGGACCGGATCTCGCCCCCAGGGACAAAGGACCCAGACGGCGAGGAAAGAGAGCTGGAGTCCGTAACAGGCTGAGAACCAGGCGGCACAGGACACCACTACCCAGTATATTGCTAGCCAATGTACAATCAATAGACAATAAACTAGACGACATCCGAGCAAGGATTCAATTCCAGAGAGACGTTAGGGACTGTAACGTTCTCTGCTTCATCGAGACGTGGCTGGCGCCAGAAGTCCCAGACCACGCCATCCAACCGGCCGATCATTTCTTCATTCACCGCAAGGATAGAACAGCAGAATCCGGTAAACAACGTGGAGGAGGTATTGCCTTCATGTTGAAAAAAAATTGGAGTGACCCAACTAACGTGAAGGAATTATCCAACCACTGCTCCCCAGAACTGGAATATATAACCATCAAGTGTCGTCCTTTCTTCCTCCCGAGGGAGTTAACGGCGATCGTCCTGGTCGGAGTGTATATTCCACCGCAAGCCAGCAACAAGGTTGCGCTCTCCAGACTACACGACGAGGTAAATAGAATCCAAGAGGCGAATGTTAACGCCGCCATTTTAGTTCTGGGAGATTTCAATAGCGCCAATCTGAGAAAGGTATTGCCCGACTTCTATCAGCATGTGACTTGCAACACCAGAGGCGGTAACATCCTAGATCACTGTTACACGCAATTTAAAGGTGGCTACAAGGCTCATTCTGATAGTGGCTTCGGTAAGTCAGATCACGCATCAATTTTTCTTTCACCAAAGTACAGACAGAGAATTAAAAGTACTCCCGTAGTCTCGCGAGAGGTGCAGAAATGGGATGTGACGTCAGAGGATACGATCCGGTCAGTGTTTCACAACACAGACTGGAATGTGTTCCGCGACACAGATAACATTAATGCCTACACGGAGACAGTGCTGGACTATGTTTGTACTAGGGTGAAAGAAACAATCCCCACTACCAAAATGAAAGTTTACCCAAATCAAAAACCCTGGGTAGACAAATCCGTCCGTGAAGCTCTGAGAGAGCGCACCAAAGCATACAACGACGGCCTAGAGGCAGGCAACATGAATGACCACAAGGTGGCGCGATACAACGTAAGGAGGACTGTGTCAGAGGCCAAACGACGCTACAGGGATAAAATTTAACTCCAGTTTGAACAAGCTGACTCTAGAGCTATGTGGCAGGGGCTCAAAACGATGACAGACTACAAAGGCGCCTCCCTCAAACTGAACAGTGACATCTCCTTAGCAAATGACCTCAATACCTTCTATGCGAGGTTTGATGCTGGTAATAACAACACCAGCTCACAAGCCTCGGCAATGGGGGGGGGGGGGTCGGCTGCTGATGGAGGCGCAGTGTTCAGGGTAACAGAGCATGAGGTGAGGCGGACCTTTAAAAAAGTGAATATCAGGAAGGCAGCAGGTCCAGACGGCATCCCCGGCCGCGTCCTAAAAGTCTGTGCCGACCAACTGGCCCCAGTATTCACTGACATATTTAACCTGTCCTTAGAACAGGCTGTCATCCCCACCTGCCTGAAGAAGTCCACTATTATCCCTGTACCCAAAAAATCCAAGCCTGCTTGCCTCAACGACTACCGCCCTGTAGCTCTCACCTCCATAGCCATGAAGTGCTTCGAGAAGCTAGTAAAGGGCTACATCTGCTCCTCCCTCCCCATCAACATGGACCCCCTGCAATTTGCATACCGCCCCAACAGGTCCACGGAGGACGCCATATCCCATGTGCTGCACACAGCAGCATCACACCTGGACAAGAGGCAGGGGAACTATGTGAGAATGCTATTCATCGACTACAGCTCGGCATTCAATACCATAGTCCCCTCCATACTCATAGCCAAGCTCAGGGACCTGGGCTTGGGCTATGACCTCTGCCAGTGGGTCTTGGACTTCCTGACTGGCAGACCCCAGGTGGTGAGAGCAGGCAACTGCACCTCCTCATCCATCACCCTCAACATAGGGGCCCCCCAGGGCTGTGTTCTGAGTCCCCTCCTCTACTCCCTGTACACACACGACTGTGTGGCTCAGCGGAGTAGCAATACAATCGTCAAATTTGCTGACGACACAGTGGTGGTGGGCCTGATCTCTGCCAACGACGAGAGGGCCTACCTGGAAGAGGTCAAGGTCCTGGCGGGATGGTGCCAGGAAAACAGCCTCTCCCTGAACGTCAGCAAAACAAAGGAGATGATTGTGGACTTCAGGAGGTCGGGGGTCAAGGACTACAGCCCCCTCAGCATCGACGGGGCACCGGTTGAGAGAGTCAACAGCTTTAAGTACCTCGGAGCCTACATATCCGAGGACTTGACATGGACCACACACATTAACAGTGTTGTGAAGAAGGCACGACAACGCCTCTACTTCCTCAGGCGCCTAAGGAAGTTCCAAGTCAGCCAGAAGATCCTTAAGAACTTCTACTCATGTACAATAGAGAGCATCTTGACCGGCAACATCACCTCCTGGTTTGGGAATAGCACTGCACAAGACCAAAGCAGACTACAAAGAGTGACACGTACAGCCGAACGCACAATTGGAGGGGGGCTCCCCACCCTCCAGAACATTTACTACAAGCGTTGCAAGGGCAAGGCTAAGAGAATCATTAAAGACTCCAGTCACCCGAACAACTGCCTCTTTGAACTGCTGCGGTCAGGCAAGCGATACAGGAGTCTCAAGGCGAGCACAGAAAGACTCAGAAGAAGCTTCTATCCCCAGGCCATCAGGCTGCTAAACGAACAATGAATGAACACTACACAACAACAACCACCAAACGCACATAGCACACACATCCACACGCACACACTCACTTTAAACAAACACACTGTAGCACCCACTCCACACACTTATAGCACACACCCACTTTAAACAAACACACTGTAGCACCCACTCCCCACACTTTATATTTATGGATGAAGGATTGCACTACAACTCGTACACCTTACTGTAAATTGTACCTAAAATTGTACCTCATCCCATTTCTGCTTTGCACTAGATAGTACTGTACATTAGTACACTGCATAGTATTGTGTATTGTATATTATATGGTAACTCAGAACATTGTACATATGTCTATACCGAACACTGTGACCTCATTTTCTTCTTCTAAATTCATGCTATATTATGTTATTATGTTATTGATACTATCTTGTCTAGCACAGTCTCTGGAGCGTAACAGTAAGAAGCATTTTGTATGAAAGTATTCTGTACTTCTGTATGACAACTATTAAAGAACTTGAACTTGAACTTGAACATTCCGCCTGCATTATGAATTTATGATGAGATAGTAACGAAATAGTAACGCACAGCCACTTGGACAAGTAACTGCAATCAGATTACTGGCTTTTAAAGATTAACGCGTTAGATTACTATTTTCGGGGGAAAGTAATCAGATTACAATAACGCGTTACTTAGTAACGCGTTACCGGCATCACTGGTCCCTAAGCAGCAAGGTACGGTTCCCTGGAAGGCGAAGCCACTAAACACAAGTCCTATACTGCCACCTATTGACCAAATTATGTTAATGTCTCCCATTAAATATAATATGACTGTTCTACCTTGTTTCTGATGGAGGTAATCCTGTACCAGTATGTTCACACTGTTTTTTTTTTTTTTATAAACAAAGTTTTTTATTCAAAGATTACATTTACATTCATATCTTGCATACAGATGTCATGTCCTTTGTTGTTTCCTTACTGAATATCCCTCCCTCCCGCCCCACCCAGAAAAATAAAAAAGACAGTACAAAAGTAAATAAATACATACAAAATAAAACAAGACAAATACAAAATGTGACATTAGGATCCACTTTAACAGCAATATGGTACTCTTAAAGGATAAGTATATTTGCTATGGATATAATGAAACATAAGTGCAACTCCAGGTCCGATACACAAGCCAGGTCGTATGACCCTAAATACGTGAGGTGGGAGATTAAATAAATACACGCCTACTGTCCCCAACAACCCCAATCAACAGGTAAGCCCACTCAGTGAAAACTGTCCCCCCCCTACATGGCACTCGACATAACTTCAGTCAGGAGGAAACGGATCTATTCTATCTACATATGAGATTAGCGGTTGCCAATGTGTGTAGAATTGATCAGCTGATCCTCGAATTGTAAATTTAATTTTTTCCAGTTTTAGGAATGACATCACATCATTCAGCCATAATCTGGATGATGGGGGAGGTTCTGCTTTCCAATGCAAGAGTATCCTCCTGCGGGCAATCAGTGAGGCAAAGGACACTACATTGTATTGTTTTTTGGTCAAGATCACATCCTCCTCGGGGATCCCAAAGATAGCAATTTGGGGGCAGGGCACTATAGTAATCTCCAGTACCTCCGAGATGGTATCAAAAAAGAACTTCCAGAATGTTATCAGTTTCGAGCAGGACCAGAACATGTGGGTTAGATCCCCTGGTGACTGTGCACATCTGTTACAGTTGTCTGTCACATTGGGATATATTTTAGCCAATCTGGCATTGCTATAATGGACTCTGTGAAGGACCTTAAACTGAATAAGGCCAAGTCTGGCACAGGAGGAAGAGGTATTAACTCCCTCTAGTGCGTCCCCCCTTGTTCACACTGTTTTGACACATAATCTAAAGATATTAACGTGATACCACTTCTAGTGGGCATCACACACTCCCTGACCTTAAAAAAATGGCTCCTGACATTTCCGAAAATCACCAAACACAACCATTAAATTTCACCCTCAGGCTCGAACCCCTAACAAACTCCCAATGTGGGTGTCGGTTGGACGGTACGCATGTGGAAGGCTGTAAAAAATTGGATGCAACCATGGCATTACGAAGGGTATCAATGGATGTGGTAATGGACTGTGGTGCGGTGCGGGCACTATCGGTGGCCATTGTACTGTGCATCCTACTACTGAATTCACGGTCACCTTGTTCTGCACTGACGGTTCACCTAGCATATCATATGTGAGACATTGTCTAGGCCTTCTGTCACGGGCAGACCTCCTAACCTCTGACTGGACCTGCTCTACCGGTTAGAGTGGAGGGGTTCGGAGATTGAGCTGGGCTACGGGGGAGTGAGCTTGGGGATGGGGTTGGGTTATTGGAGAGTGAGCTTGGGGATGGGGTTGGGTTATCGAAGAGTGAGCTTGGGGATGGGGTTGGGTTATCGAAGAGTGAGCTTGGGGGGCCTCCCTTTCCTCTTCTTCCTCAGATTCGCTAGCATCTTCATCCGGTCTGGCCAAGACAGGTAAGTTTCCATCTGTGTTTCCTCCCCTGTCGTCTTCACTCTCAGGGCACAGGCCTGGCATGACTTCAGGTCGTCGTTCATGGTGTCCAAGTGATCTTTCCTCTGTCCTTTCAACAGGTATCCTTAGCCAGTATCCTCTGTCACTGTCATCATCCGAATCACTGTCAGTGCTGTCCCTTGTCTCTACTTGTCTTTGTGTGTCTGACATTCTTCCTTGTCTTGGTCTGTCATTCGTTTTCTTCACAGGGACAGTTCTGGCTGGCGGTGGAGTCATTTCCACGGGTAAATCATTTACCAGCAGTAAGAGACTTCGGTGTAGTGTTCTGGTCTTTTTCTGGTCTCCGTGTTCAGGGCAGACAATGTATACTGGACTCTCAGCGAGCTGGCTTTTGACCACATAGATCGCCTTCTCCCAGTACGATCTCAACTTGCCTGGTCCTCCACGCTGACTGAGGTTTCTTACCAGAACTCTGTCTCCTGACTGCAGTACTACTCCTTTCGTTTTCTTGTCATAAGCCACTTTTCCTCTTGCACTGGACTTTTTGCTATGCTCACAAGCAATCCGGTAGGCTTCAGACATCTTCTCAGCCCATTGCTCCGCGTATCCTCTGGGTGAGTACGGTTCCTCTTTCTTCGTTAACCCAAACAACAGGTCAACGGGGAGGTGTGGCCGTCCCCAGACAGCCGTTGCAGTGCTTGGAACAGTTTATTCTCAAATTCTCGACCCTGGTCATGATGTAGTTTCGAGGGATAACCGAATTTGGGTATAAAGTCATTAAAGATACGCTCTGCAGCTGTTTTCCCACTCTTGTTCTTGGTGGGGTACGCCTGGGCGAACCTAGTGAAATGGTCGATCACCACTAGGATATATTCATACCCTCCACGACTGATTTCCAGATGTAGATAGTCGATACACACAAGTTCTAATGGGAAGTTGGAGGTAATGCTGCCCATGGGAGCTCGGACATGTGTGACCGGCTTCTTAGACTTGATACAAGGACATCTTCGGGTCACATATTCTTCAATCTCTCTAGACATGAAAGGCCAGTAGAATCTTTCTCTTGCGAGGTGGATCACTCTTTCCGTTCCAACATGACCCATCTCATTATGTAGATGTTTCAGGGCAAGGGTTCTGTACTTTACAGGGAGGACCAACTGTTGGTATTGGTTGGTCTTTCTGTAAAGGAGATCATTGTCAATATGTAATCTGCTCCATTCATTTAGTAGCTTTCGGGTCGCTGCGCTTACGGTTCTTCGTACGTCGTCTGACAATTTCGTGTTCGACTCTTTCAACTCCCTGATCGTGTTGATGGCTTGGTCCTCTTTTTGGGCCTTCCCCAGTTCATCTTGACTGATTGTTTGTAGGTGTGGGTGAGACTGCTGGTTTGAGTCTGGGGATGCGATGTTAAGCGCCGCAACCCATGCCACGTCTTTCCTTTCAGCTGGTTGGCTTCCTTCCCACGTCGCTCGTACTGCTTCATTGGAGAGCTCTTCTGTGCAGGTTCTTTCATATCTCTCCATATCCAGGGGAAGGCGGGAAAGAGTGTCCGCATCTATGTTGGACTATCCGGGTCTGTATTTGACGTCAAACCGGAAGTCTGCCAGTTCCCCAACCCACCGATGACCGACTGCATTGAGCTTGGCAGTACTCATTACATAGGTCAACGGGTTGTTGTCGGTGTAGATAGTGAAGTGTGGGGCATAATACAGGTAGTCGTGGAATTTCACACAGACAGCCCATTTCAATGCAAGGAACTCCAGTTTTCCACTGTGCATATGGTAATTACGTTCGGCTGGTGACAATGTTCTTGACCCGTACCCGATGACTCTCAGTTTTCCATCTTGATGTTGATACAGAACAGCTCCCAGGCCTTGGTCGGAGGCATCAGTGTGCAGCCTGAAGGGTAGGTTGAAATCGGGATATGCCAAGACAGGGGGGTTTGTGAGAAGGTCAATCAGTTGTTCAAGTGCTCTCTGCTGTTCCGTGATCCACTCTATGGGCTCTCTGGAGGGCAACTGGGGGCGTCTGATGTTCTTACTCCGCGCTGTGGTCTTTCCTGGCTTGATTTGGAGTAGCTTGTAGATGGGTCTGGCAAAATACGGGGAAAATCCTGAATGTATGAACGGAAATATCCCAGGAATCCTGTTATTTTCCTTACTTCGCCGACAGTTCTGGGTGTCTTACTTGACAGGGCTTTCACGGCTTCAATGTCTCGTGGGTCTATCTTGACCCCTTCTGCTGACACAAGGCGACCCACGTATCTGACTTCTTGCTTGAAGAGGTCACACTTCTCAGTTCTCAATTTCACTCCGTGACGTTGAAGGGCTTGGAGAACCTTGCGGAGGGTCTCTACATGTTCTTCAAATGTCTTTGCGTAACAGAGTATGTCGTCAAGATACGGGATACAGCATTCGTCCCTGAGGGGACCTAGCATCTCCTCCATGCTCCGTTGGAACGTTGCAGGGGCATTTGAGAGTCCAAATGGGATGCAAACCCACTCGTAAAGACCCCACGGAGTGATGAAGGCGGTGAAGGGTCGTGAACCCTCGGCGACGAAGCCCTGGTGGTAAGCTTTCCCTTGTTCTACGATATTAAACCAGAGTGTCAGTCAGGTCTTGTATTTTAGGTAATGGATGACGATCGGGCACAGTCTTTTTGTTTAGGAGGCGGTAGTCGATGCATAGCCGTAGGCTGCCGTCCTTCTTTCTGACACAGACTACTGGGGCAGAATATGGATACTTTGACTTGACTATCCAACCTTTCATTAACAGTTCCTGTATGTACTCTTTTACTTCTTTAAACAGTGGCTTTGGTACTGATGAGTACGTCTTCTGGACCGGGACAGTATCATGGAGAGGGATTGTCATCTGCAGGCTCTGGATGCACCCAATGTCACTACTGTCTTGTGCAAAGGATCCAGCCTCTTCACAAAGCATCCTGTTGACTACTGTCTGTTGTTCGTCGTCGAGGTGACTGAGATCGACGGGGGGTTTGAACGGGATGGAGCTGGGAACAGCTGACGTTGTAGCAGCACGGTTGGGGGGTACCGCTGGGAGATTTCAGGTGAGTAGGTTGGGATGGGGGTTTGCCGTGGGGAGTCTGTTGTGATGACTTTCCCAACACAATGGATGCTGCCCAGAGCTGTCTTCCTGGAGAGAGTGACGGTATGCTTTGTGTTGTTTCCCACAGGCACAGTGACATACGGCTTCCTGGGGTTTTGCGCCTGCAGCAGGCCTTCTCCAACATCCAGTTCTGCCAGCGATAAACTGTTGTCATCTGGTTCGAACAGGAAGGTGGGGTCGGACAGTTCCACATGGGGTGGGATTTGGCACCTGACCCAGGCCACTTGACCTGCGGGGAAGACAGTGGCTTGTTTACCTGTTCGTAGGCACAGGGGGTCTGTCAGTCTGGATATAATTCACCAGGAGTTCTGCCTTCTCGGCTGGTATCACCATGGCGTTACAGAGCAGGCTGGTGAGAGTGGGGATCAGTCTTCCAGGTTGTTCCTGTATCATCACTTCCAGCACATTAAAACCCAGTAGGGGTCTCTCAAGAACAAGGCTGCTTACAAGGAAAGGCACAGTGATTGACAGGTTAGGATCTTCATTCCCCTTCCAGTTCACTGTAAGGGCCACCCAGCCATCAAATGGGAGGACCTCACCGTTTACCGCATAGACTTTTAACTCCTCTTCTTCTTCAATGATTTCGCTAAGGGGTCTGACTGGCATGTCAGGTAAGTATCTATTCTTCCAAGTTCTGTCAATCATGCTTACTTGGGCCCCTGTATCAAGCAGGGCTTGGACTGCTAAACCGTTTAGGTTACAATGGGTGAGAGCTCTTCTCCCTACGAGCTTGGTGAGGCATTCACTCTTGGTGTTCGGTAAATCAGGGGGGTCTGTGTGCTTCTGTATCTGGTTTACCATCTTGGTTCCTGTTCTAGGTGCAGTCTTCTCCTCTCTTACTCTTTCCTTCTTAGGCTCACTAGTACGACGGTTGTCAGTTTGGGACAGTAAGGGGAACCGGTCAATGGTTGTCCCCTTGCAGGGACCGGTCCCAGTTTTCCCTGACGTGGTGGTCTCTTTTGGCAGCCTAACGCTCTATGGCCTTCGTCACCACAATGGAAACAGTGGGGGCAGTTAGGTAAATTCTGTTCTACACATCTGCTACAGCCATATGGCCTGTCCCTCAGCCTATTTATCCTCCCTGTTCTGACCTGGGGCTGCTGTTGCAGGAGCTCAACTAGATTGGTAAGTTTCTCTACTTTCTCTGATAATTGTTGGATCGGGTCTACTTTAAGTTTCTTTCCTGTATTTTCTTCCCTAATGGGGGGGGGGACACACTGTGCTCCCTTCACCTCAGCACCTGCGCTATGTACATGGGGGGGGTCTATTGCGATTGGTAGGCCCTAACCGTCGCTGCCTTTCACTCTCATCGCTCATTACCTTTTTCATCTGTCTGAGAATGGCCTCATCAGGTACTCTGTCTTCAATAAGGGTTTGAGTTCCCTACGAATGTCATCGTGTTTGTGCCCTAAACCTTGGTACACAGTGTGGAGAAAGACATCCTGAATGGTGCGTTCGTTGTACTTAACGTCAGTATCAGCATATTTTGATGCTAGTAAAATCTTCTGCTTGAGTCCTATGACTCTATATAAAAACTGTTGCGGTGTTTCACTATCCTTTTGCTTCGTACACATAAGTTCTTGAAACAACTCTGTTACTTTGTTCACCGAGGTGAGAATGGAGAAAACCCTTCAGCTCATCGATAGTTAAATCGTCTTTTACCATTTTTAAAGCTGCCAGCTTTGATCACTCTCAAGACTGCTCTAACAACCTCTGCATCGCTGAATTGTTCCTTCAGACCTTCGTCGATCTGTTTGCAGACACTGTTGTAACTAATGTCTGATCCCTGGTCTCCTATCTGACCTCCCTGGAGCTTAAACTCCCTGCGGTGAAAGTACGACAGTTCTCTTAAAGATACTAGTTTATCTGGCGACACACCAGGGGGTTCCTGTTTACTTTTGGTGTCTGGTACACTCTCATTCAATGTGGGTAGTGGCACACTTGGCAGGCGCTGTAAAACCTGGTTGCTTACTTTTGAAGTGGGCACACTCTCAATTGTTTCACTTACATCATAAAAGACGCTAATGGGGTCAACTGGTACTGCATCACTTTGACTGGTGGACCGTAGGCCCTCGGTTATACCCTCTTCTGGACCCACCACCTTATTCTGCATAAGCCCATCAGTCACATCTTTTATCTGTAATAAATAAGACAACCCTGTATCCTCTAACTCCAGTAAAACCTTACTGTACAGGTAGTTGTTGATAAAGTTGAAGCACCCCTCCGCGTCATCTACGGTAAGGTGGGTTCGGTCAGACGCCTCCAGTCCTCTTACCAGTTCCAATGCCTCTGCAATGCGAAACAGTTCATCCGCAGGTAGAGTGAGCAGGCTCTTCTTGATGTCCCACACCAAGCTTTTCCTCTCGCTGTCTCCCATGGCTGCTTCCCGATTCCTCGCACTTGGTTCTCAGTTCAGGATCACTGTGGCGACTTTCCGTGGTGGGTGGATCTCCTCTACAAGACACCGGTCTTCCTTCTCGTCAGGTGGAGTAGTGGATGCAGCTCTCGTTGTCGTCTGGCATCAGATGAGGCACTTCACTGCTGTCGATACTGCGCAGATCAATCCCTCATTCGGCAGACCTTTACACCGGGCGTTGCTTCCTGGTTCATCGGGTTGCGGTTGGTCCAGGTGTCAAGATCTCTGGATCAGCTCCCATCCAGCAGGTGGCGCTGATCCCGGACGAGCCCCCAATAAACTGTTACAGGTACCAGGATATGGCACCTGATAGCAGAGATATATTTAACCTATGAAACAGGTTGCAGTTAGTCATTTGACAAAGGAAGGCGCAGACATGGTGTTACTGGTTCTGAGTCCTCCCCGGTTGTATATTTCAACAATGTTTATTTATTCAACAGAATAATCAATCAATCATCATCATCATTGTATCATCATTCAGTTCAATTAGTTACATTACTTTAATACATTCAATTATAATTCCATTCTTGTTATTAATTCAAAAGCATATTCATCATTGCAACACACATTCAGTGGCGGCTCTGCCACTAGGGGCGCAAGGGCGCCGACCCACCTGCTGTTAAATCTTCAGAAGAAGAAAATAAAACTTTTTAGTTTTTTGTTTTATAGCCCTATAAATAATATAAACATGTTTAAAATGAATAATATTTACTCATTTTAAGTATGTTTGTATTTCCAATGCACAATATAACGTTATTATCTCAAATAAAAAACACTCGTTTTCCTGAGCAGGAAGTGACGTTTTTTTTATTCTTTCGTATTTCTCTGCCCGGGCTAGACGCGATAGCGCTCTGAGTGCGCGTCACAGTTTGATCGCTGTATCCGTCACAGCCAATCAGTGCATAACGCGTTGTGCGTTGAAATATGACTATTATGTTGGAATCCGGGCGCGATTTGAAGCGGTCTAGCCAGTAGCGTCAAGAATTTCTGTAGCCGCATTTCGCGGAGACGCTCTCTGATTGGCCGACGCCAGTATTTTTTTCCGTAGCAGAATTTCACAGAGACGATCTCTGATTGGCCGAATCCAATTTCTAATGTTCCAATTCTAGCTTATTCCTAGGTTGGTCCGTTGGTGGACGGTAGAGATAGTTGTGTTGTTGTGACTGTGAGATGCATGCAGCTGTTTGTCTTAGAGCGTGCCGTGACTGCAAGTTCTTTAGACTGTTAAGCTTAGGCACTCTTTCAAAGTTGGTTAAGGTTAGAGTTTGTCTTAGAGCATGGCGATAGAACGCCAGGTAGTTTGCAGTCTGTTCGAGCGGAAATGGACAAAGGAATGTACTTGTGTTGTGCTAACAAGCTAACACTTGGCTAACAAGCTATATGGCGGATGCAGTCTGGAGACAGTGGACAGTGGTCTGGAATACATCAACAGTGGATTATACACGTTTATCAAGCTCTCCTGCCCTGGACGTTTCAACTAAACAGTGAGTCTCTCTCTCTCTCTCTCTCTCTCTCTCTCTCTCTCTCTCTCTCTCTCTCTCTCTCTCTCGCTCTCTCTCTCTCGCTATACACAGCTGTCTCCGCGAAATGCAGCTACGGAAAAAAGTATTGACTGTGCTTGCTGAGACGATAATTAATAGGCTAGCGATTCAAAACGCGCTGCTGTGTTGTGAACTATAACATTAATTTAGCTGCTGCTGATGCATAATGAATGAATGGTGAGTTGTTTAAAATGACAACATACATGTGTTAATTATTTGATTTGATTGATCCGAGAGAGAGAGAGAGAGAGAGAGAGAGAGAGAGAGAGAGAGAGAGAGAGAGAGAGAGAGAGAGAGAGAGAGAGAGAGAGAGAGAGAGAGAGAGAGCATTACATTTTCAACTTTAATAGCACTTTCCTCTCAAATGTAGTTATCCAGTATTATATACTGTACATTGTAATTACTTATGTCTTTATACATATTTGACGTCTTAAGTATAAGCACGTGAGAAGGGAAGCATTCTCCTGTTAGGCATGTTGGAAGAGACCATTGTATGTCTTCTTTTAACAACACTGGCATTCTCATTGTCTGTCAAACAATTCCTTATATCATCAATAGCTGTTACCTTTATCATCATTCGTTTATCATCATTCGTTTATCATCAGTCATATCCACTATTCTCTAGTGTACAGAAATACCTCAACACCTCAGTGTCACTCATATTTGTGTTCCAGCTCAAGTTCTATTGAACCTCAAAATGTGCAATGAAAGTGCATTTATATATATTTATGTATCTGGCCGTTCTCAGCCTTACTAGGAATTTGCTAAACCGTGACCATGGTGTAACTCAAGGGAATAGATTTATATTTACATTTAACGGAAGAGAGAGAGAGAGAGAGGAGAGAGAGAGAGAGAGAGAGAGAGAGAGAGAGAGAGAGAGAGAGAGAGAGAGAGAGAAGAGAGAGAGAGAGAGAGAGAGAGAGAGAGAGAGAGGAGAGAGAGAGAGAGAGAGAGAGAGAGAGAGAGAGAGAGAGAGAGAGAGAGAGAGAGAGAGAGAGAGAGAGGGAGAGGGAGAGGGAGAGGGAGAGGGAGAGGGAGAGGGAGAGGGAGAGGGAGGGAGAGAGAGAGAGCATGTGGTACAGCTCCGGTGTTTAGCTACCTTCTAGGTAGTGTAAGCTAAAGTAATTTCCCTCTAACCGTCTTCAACACTTGTACACAATATACACATTTACTAAACAGCAATTCAACCCAAACAGTATGTATTTCAAAACATAATCCCCTTGGAGATACTTAACTCCGACACGTTAGTGATTAAATGGGCAATTGTATTTCAACACTATTTAAATGTACCACGCGACACGGCGCCATCAATAGACGGTCAACTTCTAAACCACGTTACTTGTCGTCTTAAACTTCTTAAACTTGACTCAAACATCGACAACAGTCACCTCATTGGACCCTCGACATTGTATGTATCCTTGTTAACCTTTATGTGTGTTTTGTAATATATTACCCACATATGAAACAGGTTGTAGTTAGTAATTTGACAAAGGAAGGCGCAGACATGGTGTTACTGGTTCTGAGTCCTCCCCGGTTGTGAGACTCAGCTCGCCTCGTGTGTCCCTAAGCAGCAAGGTACGGTTCCCTGGAAGGCGAAGCCACTAAACACAAGTCCTATACTGCCACCTATTGACCAAATTATGTTAATGTCTCCCATTAAATATAATATGACTGTTCTACCTTGTTTCTGATGGAGGTAATCCTGTACCATTATGTTCACACTGTTTTGACACATAATCTAAAGATATTAACGTGATACCACTTCTAGTGGGCATCACACATGCATGCGATTCGTATCTGCGATTAACCCATCCCGTCGTCCTTCCCCCCAAGGGCAGCCGGGAGCAGACAGGCGTCAACGTGAGCCGCGCCAGGGGACCAATCCAAGTGCTCCTGTCCGTCTTCGTCAAGGACACCACAGCACATCGTTAACAATCTATTGTTGTGCATGTTTTTCCATTGGGTTTATCTTATCGGGGGGGAAACCCTTGCGGGCACGGGGAGAACATGCAAACTCCACACAGAAAGGCCTGGGAGATACCCCACCTGGGTAACTGGCATCATGGAAACCTGGTCCCAAGCGGGAATCGAACCCTGGACCTTCTTGCTGTGAGGCGACAGTGTTAACCACTACACCACCGTGCCGCTCTCTCCTAGTTGCTGGTGTTCGCAGGCGTTTGCCTGACCGCAGCAGCTTGAACAGGCTGTTGTTGGGGTGGTGAGGGTCTTTCATTATTATGCAGGCTCTGGATTTGCACCTCTTGTTGTATAGGACCTGCAGGGGTGGTAGTGCAATACCCGTGGTACGCTCGGCTGAGCGCACCACTCTCTGTAGGGCCTTCTTGTCCTGTGCCGTGCTGTTTCCATACCAGGCAGTGATGTTTCCAGTCAAGATGCTCTCTACAGCTCCGGAGTAGAAGGACTGGAGTATCTTCCCAGATACTCTGAACTTCCTTAACTGTCTCAGGTGGTAGAGGCGCTGCTTCGCCTTTTTTACGACTGAGTCTATGTGTGTTGTCCATGTCAGATCCTCTGAGATGTGGACCCCCAGATACTTGAAGCTGCTCACCCTGTCCACAGTAGCCCCTTTTATCCTCAGTGGTGTGTGTGTGTGTCCTGCTGTCTCCTCCTAAAATCCACAATCAGCTCCTTGGCTGTTCCAGTACCTCAACCTCTTCCCGGTAGGCCTTCTTGTCGTTGTCCGAGATCAGCCCCACCGCCTGTACGTTAATGCCAAGCAAGCAGTGCAAAAATGCTTCCGCATTCGTCACCGCACGCTAGTGCGGTAAAGCGCCCTTCTTTTCAGACAAATGCTACCGTGCGTGCACCGGCGGCGGCGTGCTCGCTCAGGTGCGTGCGTGCGCCGGCGTGCTCGCGCGAGGTGCCCGCGCATGCGACACGAGCGGAGCTCAATATATATAAGTCACCGCCCCTTATTCAGTATCCAACAAATAGCTCAATCGGCAAGGACACATGGCTGTGGATCCTATGGCTTGTTTGCTGGCGAGTTCGAATCCCATCGAAAATATTTTTTAACGTGATTTTTTTTTAACGTGTATTCTTTCGCCGATTAAGGTTAGGCATTGTTTCGGAGTTGGTTAAGGTTAGAACGGTTAAGTTTAGGCGCTGTTAAGGAGCTGGTTAAGGTTAGAGTTTGTCAAAGAGAATGGCAATATAATTTCTATGGTTAAGGTTAGGCATGGTTAAGGTTAAGGTTAAGGTTAGGCATTGTTTCGGAGTTGGTTAAGGTTAGAACGGTTAAGTTTAGGCGTTGTTAAGGAGCTGGTTAAGGTTAGAGTTTGTCAAAGAGAATGGCAATAGACAGCCTATTTCCGCGAAAATGAAAGGCGCATTACTGCATGCCACTACGGTAAATTTTTGCACTGCTTGCTTGGCATAAAGCTACACGCAGCCCCACCACCACCACAGTGTCGTCCGCAAACTTCACTATGTAGTTGGAGCTGAACTTGGTCACACAGTCATGTGTGTATAGTGAGTACAGCAGGGGGCTCAGAACACAGCCCTGGGGGGATCCGATGCTCAGGGTGATGGTGTTGGAGGTCTGACCTCCCACCCTGACCGCCTGGGGCCTTTCACTCCGAAAGTCCAGTATCCAGGCGCTCAGAGCGGAGTTCAGACCCAGCTCGATCAGCTTGTCCACCAGTCTGGTGGGGACTATGGTGTTGAACGCTGAGCTGTAGTCAATGAACAAGAGTCTCACATAGCCCCCCTTCTGGCGGTCTAGGTGAGAGAGGGTGCTGTGCAGTACTTGGGAGACCGCATCATCAGTGGACCTGTTTGGCCTGTATGCAAATTGCATAGGGTCCATATCACTGGGGAGGGAGGCACAAATGTGATCCTTGACCAGCCTCTCAAAACATTTCATGGCCACAGAGGTGAGTGCCACCGGTCTGTAGTCATTGAGACCTGTTGGGGAGGATTTCTTTGGTACCGGGATAATGGTAGACATCTTGAAGCAGGCAGGGACCACTGACTCCGCCAGGGATAGATTACATATGGTGGTGAACACAGGGGCTAGCTGGTTAGCACAGGACTTAAGTATGCGTCCTGTTATTCCATCTGGGCCAGCAGCCTTTCTGGTGTTCACCTGCATAAATTCTCTTCTCACACTGTGCTCCGTCAATGAGAGAGCCCCCCCGCGGATGCCCCCCCCCCTCCACAACAGCTGGCACGCCAGTGACGTCACTAGCCGTTGAGCTAGCGGCACCACTGTTTGCACCAAACAGTGCGTAGAAGGAGTTGAGTTTGTCCGCGAGAGAGGCGTCGTCGCTTCCCATTGAGGGGGCGCTGACTTTGTAGTCAGTTATCGTCCTTAGTCGCCGCCATAAGCCTCTTGTGTCATTCTGTGCCATTTGTGCCTCCATTTTGTCAGCATACATCCTTTTGGCAAGTTTAACAGCCTTGTGCAGAGTGTAGACTGTTGTCTTGTTGTACTCTTCCATGTTACCTGTCTTTCTGCCCAGTTGTAAGCAGTGGTGCGAGTTTTCAGAGCTGCTCTGATAGTACTGTCCACCCACGGTTTCTGGTTCGGAAACACCCTCGCCTTCTTTGTGGGGACGATACTATCAGCTAAGGTTGCTATGAAGCTAACAACAGTGTCTGCGAACTCGCTGACGTCACTGGCGCTTCCTTGAAACAATCCCCAGTCGACGTCCTCTAGAGCATCCTGAAGCGTGGCCTCTGATTGGTCGGACCATCTCTTTACCTCACGTGACACGACGGCGTCACGTGATCTCTGTCTGTAAGCAGGAATCAGGAAAATGGACTCATGATCAGATGTGCTTGTAGCCCCCGCTAATGGTGGAGCCGGTACAGCCTTGTAGCCGGCTCCGAATGGGGTGTAGCAGTGGTCGAGCGTGTTTCCTCCCCTGGTGGAGCAGGCGATGTGCTGAAAAAAGAATGGCATCACTTTCTTCAGATTCGCCTGGTTGAAATTGCCGGCTATAATCATTGCTGCGTCCGGGTGTTTAATCTGGTGGATGTTGAGATGCCCCTGTAGCTCCGCCAGGGCCTTGGTGGTGTTCGCTTGGGGAGGGATGTACACCGCAGTCATGATGATCGCGGTAAACTCTCGGGGAAGGTGGAACGGGCGACATTGAATGGCCAGATGTTCCAGGTCCGGCGAGCATGAACTGGAGAGTATCTTGATCTCCTTTGGGCTTACCCAGCCGTTGTTGGTAAGGAGACAGACACCCCGCCGATGCTCTTACCGGAGGCTTCTGTACGGTCCGCTCGGAAGACGGTGAAGGAGTCCGAGGGAGAGACGCTGTGGTACGGAGTCGCTGGTTTCAACCATGTCTCCGTGAAGCACATGATGTTACAGTCCCTCACCTCTCACTGGAATCGGACCCTTGCCTGTAAATCGTCCATCTTACCCTCTAGCGAACGTGCATTTGCCAGAAAGATGGATGGGATTGCCGGACGGTAAGCAGATCTTTTTAACCTTAATCTGATTCCGCTTCTCCTGCCTCTATGTTTTTTCCTGCCGCCGCCGCCTTTGTCTCTGTCCCGCCTGATCTCCGATGGCCAATCTTGGCATAAAGTAAACTCTAAACTCCTCTTTAAGTCCGGAGTTTAGGTCAATAAGTGACTGGCGGTCGTATGACGTCCCCGCCAGTGTTGTTTCCATAAAAAAAGTAGTAAAAATAAACACAATGACTAAAAGTAAGCACAATCGTTGCGGAGCAAAACCAATGGCGACTAATCTGAGCCGCGCCATAGTAGCAATGAACGAATGCTCACAACTTGATACTTTCAATTCAAGTCAAAACATAATTTAATTGTTCTCTCTTTTAGGTAGTAAGATTTTTGGTAAGGAAGGGGCAGGACTAGAAAGCTTTGCTTCCTTCTGCCCCTTCTCCTAGCCCCTTTCGTGACTGCTGATGCATGCCTTGCTTTGAATACAGCAGTCACTTGCTCGACCTAATGGGAACATTCACTCTGAAGCACTGGTTAATTACGAACTGTTCGTTCTAAATTTATCACAGAGAAATATCAAAGGTGTTTATAGTTGCACAAGGGTTTCACACACAAAACCGGCGTGGTTTGAAAGCTTGGCGTTGCTAATAAACATTTTAAATATTTCTTATAAACTGGTCAACACTGCTCAAAGCGGCATTATTTCCGGCGGTGGCTGCCTGGTGCGCCTGCGCATGTGCATCATGCACCCAACGCCGGAAATAATGTAGTGTTGATCAGTTTATAAAAAATATTTAAAATGTTTATTAGCAACGCCGAGCTTTCAAACCACCCCGGTTTTGTGTGTGAAACCCTTGTGCAACTGTGAGTACCTTTGACATTTCTCTGGCCTGGCCAGCGAGAGGCCTTCGTCAACGTGGTAGTCCAACCTGTGTTGCGGCCTTTCGTCCTGCGTTCCTTGGTGCAGGTAAGATGTCTATTGGACATTGCTCCACTCTTCCTTCCTTCCCCTCCCGAATGTTTTTGTTAATAACGATACACCACTTGAGTTTAATACCGAAATAGTTGGAAAGGAGCTACGTTGAAGAGAAGGAGCTGCGTTGACATTATATCTTTGTTTTCTCTCTCACTATTTTCGAGGAAATACAGCGATAATGTCTTCGCCACCGGAGTGTCTAGATCTAGACGATGATGATCATTCTGACTTCCACCGGCGCTTCGTATTAGGGGCTCGCGTCGCTGAGCAATCCCCGCCGGCATTACCTCCGGCTCTGCAGTTGGACACTTTGCTTGGGAGGTGCTCGGCCGTGTGAGGGCTGACGGCCTCTCTGGGGCGGGTGATGTTTTTGCGACGCAGGCGTTGGTTGTGGGAGGAACAACTACACAGCTTACGAAGGCCGGCTCCAAGCTGGTATCCTTTTTCGCTGCCACTAAGCGGCGTGGGGGGGGGGGGGTTCTGGTTTGATGCCCACATTAACATTAGCTCCTCATCGAGTAAGAGCTTTGTTTTCCTGGGACCGTGATTCCGAATCTGCGGTTCAATTCCCCGGGTCTCAGGACAAACGGATACCCACTGTCGCCGTGCTGGCCCGGATTTTCAAAGATGAAAAGCACCCGGTGCGAGGGAGGTGAGCTTTGTGTTTCATTATGAGAATATCTCCATGCTCAAGTCGGCTATAGTCCACGAGGGACTTGTTGCCGGCACCGCTGTGTCTGGTAAACACCGTTCTGAAGAGGGACGTGTATTGCCTTTTTTCCCCTTCTTTCTTCGGATGAGAAGAGGAAAAGACAGCGGCTGTCTGAAGTGTTGGCCTGTATCGCTTTTCTCACGTTGTACAGTTTTTCAGTGGTAGCCGCTTAGCTTGCTTCTGCGTTAGCTAGTGGTTAGCGATAGCCGGGTTGAGCTAACTGTTAGCCAGTTAGCTATTAGCTACGACGTTAGCTACCCGTTTTCGCTCGGCTGGGAACGTTAGCTTGATGCTATCAGTTAGCCTAGAGTTAGCTGTTAGCTTGTGCTACAACCATTGGCGTAGCTATGAGAATAGCAGGCCCTGGCACTCTGACTACGACATCATCTTTGACAGAAGATGTAGTCAGGCCTGCACCATGACCGGCTGCAGGAGGGAGGCGTCTCGCCGGAGTCGCTCCGGCCATTGCTTCTTCTGGCCTGGCCAGCGAGAGGCCTTCGTCAACGTGGTAGTCCAACCTGTGTTGCGGCCTTTCGTCCTGCGTTCCTTGGTGCAGGTAAGATGTCTATTGGACATTGCTCCACTCTTCCTTCCTTCCCCTCCCGAATGTTTTTGTTAATAACGATGTCTTTGTCTACAAAACATGTTACTTCACTACATTTGGAGATACGACATGTGCTGTGTGTGAATTGTCTTGGTCGCTTTGTATAGCTTGGGTTAGCGCTGGCCAAGGCTTGTGCCTTTCTCTCAACCTAGAAACATATGGTTATCCTATAACCATAGTTATATGAGTAATACATATCACATTTCTATTCCCTCTCCCACCCTCCACAAGACCAGCTCAAGGTCTTTCTCTTATCCCCCTGCAGACGTCCGTACCAGCCTTCTACAGCTCCCTTTCCTCCCTGGATCTGCCCCTCCCTGGAACCCTCGGCCATGCTGACCTTTTCTTTTTCTTTTTACAACAGAATCAACTCAACTTTAAACCATAATATGGATCTAATAAGCTGGGCTTTTACAGCGATTGATCGCATATTCTCAACGAGGAGGCAGAATGCGGAGGATCCACTCTGCCCACTCGGGAGCTATCAGGCGGGATACACCATAAATTAATACAAGCAATGGCTTGCGATATGCTTTTTCCCGCTGGAGATAAACGATGTTGAAGACGTATATCTTCTAATTGTCATGCTGCTCGGCTTGGGCTCCGTCAGCTGTTGGATCTGGTACTGCCTGAATCTAATTCGGAAGAAGTTGAATCCTATGGCCAAGGACATGGCCGGGATCAAAGACAACCAAATGGAACTGTATAAAAAGATCGCTGACACTCTGCGAGGTGATGAACAATTGAGCTCTAAGACCATGTTGGAACGGAGCGAAATCTATCACACAGATGAACAATCGTGCCTGAAGACTATTCTTGAGAGACTTGTTACCAACCACGAAGAGGAACTGTCGCGGTCTCAGACCATTCTGGACATCACAACGGAAATTAGGGACGTGAGAATAGATATGCCACCATACCGTGCCAGTAGGGGGTATGATTAATCTAAATTAACCCAATTTTAATCATATGGCAGCAAGTTGCCTCAAGCTGCATGTATCATCCCCCCCCCCCATCCCATTCTGCTGTGAAACCAAGGTCAAGGTCATAGTGGGAGGATGATTTCGGAGAGGCAGTGCCAGGAACGAGCTGGGCTGTCTGGTGAAGTTAAGATTGATGTTGAGGCCCCCGTCCCCCCTCCCTCCAGCCCCATTCTCTACCCAATCCCCCCTCCCGCGTGTACGCCTGGCGCCTATGACGGCAGCCAACTAGTACGCGTGCTGGAGGGGGGGGCCTAAGGCTGTTTCATCACCCAAGTCCTATCCCCCAGCCTCCCCCGATCCCGCCCCTCCATCCCTCCCTCCCTCCCGCCACCTGGCGCGACGACACTTTGTTTTCATGTACTACTCAGTTGTTGTTGCAGCCTGACTATCGCATATCTCAGGCATTCTGTAGATGACATGTGTCAACAAATGTACATGTCTGTGTGAATTTATGCTGTGCCGTTGTTACTGTAAAAATGTAATGATTGTGATGTTGTTATTATTAATGAGACGATGAGCTGTATGTGTGTGTCGCTGGAATTTCCCCAAGGGGATTAATAAAGGAATATCTTATCTTATCTTAATAGCGGCGCTCTGCGCTGCCTACTGGAACATATCCTATATCAGTCTAACTACTGAATAAATGTCACCATGTGTACATGTACATACCCATCCGCCTGGCCACACCCCATCCGCTCCTCTACATAAGCAGGGGTGTGGCCATACTAACAGCTCCTTCCCAAGTCTTTCACCACCGAATGCGAAGACCACGGGGTCCTCAGGGAGTCCAGCGCAGAGCGCAGCTATTACTCATATAACTATGGTTATAGGATTACCGTATGTTATATATGGTATATCTTACGCTCTGCGCTGCCTACTGGAACACAGGAGCTGAGCAGAGCGGAAGCTCGACAAATGTACCCGCTGAGGCACCCCACAACCATCAGAACCGGGGAGGACCCGAGCCCCCGGACCCCCCTAGTGGAGGACGGGAGGGAATTGGATTCGACTGTGCGAAGAGGGTTTAGCAACTCAACGCACATGGTGTGCAGAATGTGGGACTTACCTTCTCACAGAAGAACCCAGGACTACGTCCCACGTGATGGTGACGGCAGCCGACTAGTACGCATGCTGGAGGGGGGGGCCTAAGACTGTTTCATAACCAAAGTCCTATCCCCCAGTCCATGCCCCCTCCCTCTGGACAATCTTTTCCGCCCTCCCTGACACTTTGTTTCAGACACTTTGTTGTTGTTGCAGCCGACTATCGCATATGGCGTCTCAGGCATTCTGTAGATGACATGTGTCAACAAATGTACATGTCTGTGTGAATTTATGTTGTGCCGTTGTTACTGTAAAAATGTAATGATTGTCAGGGCCGCCTGGGAGAAATGCGAGGCCCTGTGCGAGATTTCAACGCGAGCCCCCCCCCCCCCCCCCCCCCCCCCCAAAGGTAAAAAAAAAAAAAAATTATATATATATTTTTTTTTTCATACAGTCAACATATTCGTAAATAATAGCGCTGCCCGAGGCTGGGCATGATACAGTCAACATATAGCAAGAGAGAGAGCGAGAGAGAGCTCCCGTTCTACAGTCAATATACAGTGTACAGAGAGAGACACATTGGAAAGAAATTGAAATGCTATTTGGCCCTAAACAGAGAGTACACAGTGGCAGAATACCTGAGCACTGTGACTGAAGATCCTTGACTAGGTACAGACTCAGCGAGCACAGCCTAGCCATCGAGAAAGGCCGCCATAGGCAGACTGTGTGTGTTAGAAAGAGAGAGAGAGAGAGAGCATGTGTGTTAGAGAGAGCATGTATGAGAGAGATAAGCAAAGATGACCCCTAAAGGATATTCAACTTTTAATGAAAGAACAAAACAGAAGGAAAAGATAACTTCACAAAGGCAACATGAATATACATAGATCCAAAAGGACAAAGATCAACACTTAAATCCAAAGAGAAGAGGGTCTATACCAGAGAAAACAAAGCAGCAAGGAGCCAATGGCCGACAGCTAAAGGCTAGCCAGGTAGGCTACTGACACCAGGCCACACACAGCTTTGGCCAACGGCCCAACGCTACCCAAGCTACACAAACGAACAAATGAATTCACACACAGCACATGTCGTATCTCCAAATGTTGTGAAGTAACATATGTTTTGCCTGGAAAAAACATCGTTATTAACAAAACATTCGGGAGGGGAAGGAAGGAAGAGTGGGGTAATGTCATGACATTTTCATTAATCTTACCTGCACCAAGGAACGCAGGGCGAAAGGCCGCAACACAGGTCTCCACGTTGACGAAAGGCCTCTCGCTGTCGGGACAAAATAAGCTATGGCCAGAGCCTTGTCATGGTGCAGGCCCGACTACATCTTCTGTCAAAGATGATGTCGTAGTCAGAGTGCCAGAACCCCCTGCTATTCTCACGGCTAATGTCAATGGTCGTAGCACAAGCTAACAGCTAACTCAAGCCTAACTGATAGCATCAAACGAACGTTCCCAGCCGAGCGCAGCCGGCAGCTAACGTCGAAGCTAAACAGCTAACTGGCTAACAGTTAGCTCAACCAGGCTATCGCTAACCATTAGCTAACGCAGAAGCAAGCTATGCGGCTACATACAGGTGCTGACACCAGGCCACACACCGTTAGCTACTAGTAGTACTACAACAGCTAGTCGGCCAGTTTAGCTCCAGAGAGAGAGAGAGAGAGAGAGAGAGAGAGAGATGTCCACGACGGTTTTTTCTCTTATCAGAAGTGGATTTAGATGCAACCGGCGGGTAGCAACTATAGCGTTTGGACTTTCGTTTCGCACACTGCGCACAGGATCGTATAACCAGATGCAGAGTATAAATTAAACAGATTAAAACTGAATATACATGAATAATCATAGGCTTCTAACAGTCAGCGCTAGTGACAATTTACACATTTTTGTGATAGAATGAAGTGAACACACAGACACATAGCAACCATCCGAAAATATTAATTTCTTTATTTGAACTATTTATTTCGAACATGTAAATAGTATACAAACTACGAGTAACGAGTAACTGAACTTTGTGTGCGTGTGTGGCAGGGACGTGCACAGGACTTTAGAGGGGCAGGTGCTCAAAGGCTGAAAAGGGCACTATATCTGTGTGTGTTTTAACCAACCCTTTTTAAGGGCCCTTTTTATGCTTTTTGGGGTTTTTTGGTGATCAAATATTGAATATTGAACTATAATAATCAGTGCAGGAGCTCACTTATCCTTGAAAGACACTTTTATCACTGACTTAAAAGGCCCATACATCTCCATAAATGTTCAGGGGGAGGGAATAAGTGCTTACCCTACAGACCCCAAGAAGTGCTGTATATTCTATATTGTTTAATATAAATGCATTTTTTATTCCAATCCAGATTTGTATTTGAGATGACCAAATCCCATCAGACTTGACTTCTTCATGTCCCTCAATGAGTGTAATACCAGCATTCAACTGTATGCACCACAGCGGTTTCTATCATCATCATCATCATCATCATCATCATCATCATCATCATCATCATCATCATCATCATCATCATCATCATCATCATCATCATCATCATCATCATCATCATCATCATCATCATCACCACCCACGCTATGCATAAAATATTAGGTCCGCGGAGGCACGCTGAGGAGGCCATGCAAACTGCAATGGAATATGGGGCATCTCTCTCTTTACCTAATATTTTGATTCTATCCTGACATTTTTCAGTTGGAAGGGCAGTCTATATGCGTTACATTTTTTTACATTTTTTACCCTTGTGCATCCCTGGTCCCGATTCTGTCTTTCTTGATTTTGTGTGTGTGTGTGTGTGTGTGTGTGTGAGCACAGCTGTGTCTGTGTTGATTATTATTTCATGAATTTGGGACCATATCTTAATTTTACATATATTTTCATTATGTCAAAAGATTATGATTTGAAACGCTGTAAAAAAAAGGTTATTGACCTAGGGTACTTAATTTGTCCCTGGCGTCCAGTTTCATCCCATCCACTTCCATGTTAAAACAATTTTTTTAATCTGCACTCATTCATTCAATTCTAGATAGAATTATCAAATGCATTCTTTTTTCACAATGTTATGGATCAAGCTTTGGTGCTCTGATGCTGTTAACGAATCTCAACACACGGTGGCGCAATTGTTCTATGGCCCACTTTGCCAGCTACTAAGCCAGCAGGAGGCAGAGACTATGCTGCTATGCTGGCTTCAGAGCTCCGCAGACTGCTGCCGTGGGGGGGGGGGGGGGGGGGGGGTGCGAGAGAGAGATCAGCCCGCAACACACTCCTCCTCCGCTCCTATCCCCTATCGCGTGTCACACGCTGAATCACAAGCCCCCCAGCCCGGCCCCAGCTCTACGCTGAGCTCCCTGTAGAGCTCCCTGTATGCGGAAGTGCGCTGGTGGTCAAGCTGACAGCGCGATGTCTTCAGAATCTACCGGGAGATCGAGTAGTGCTCACTCACCTGCGGAGATATAATAATAATAATAATCAGTGCTTACTAACGTTAGCGTCTCCGCTATTAGTCAACTTGTTTTTTTATAAGGGCAGTTTCTTATTCACAGGAACTTTGTGTAGTTTTCACATGCTGCAATATGGGGTCTAAAACATATAGAGATATGATAAATATGCGCTTTTCTGCTTATTTTTTTCTCATAAAATGGACTTACTATCAAACAAACACGAATATAAGTGGTTAAAATTCGGAACTATTTGTAATCGATATATTGAGGTTAGGCTCTTAATGTTAATATGCACTGTCTCTGTATTTTAAACCTATAAATACAAAAATAAATAAAAGTATAGACGATTATCAAGACTACAATATCAAAAGGAAATAGAAACCTCACACAGTTGAAGTGATACTTGATGTTTTTATTGAAATGCGTAAACCATGGTGGCTGTTGTTACAGAAGATAGTGTTCAGGATTCAAACACTACTAAGAGCATATGTTGGATTTCCCTCTTCTTCCATTTTATATTCTATACAGAGAAACTGTATACAAAAAAAACATCCCTTTGTTCACATTATCTAATTGCATGCCCCTCCCCACCGCCCCTCGTATCTACTCTCCTCAAATGTCAAGTGTTCCTTCCTGTATAACTGTATAATATACAGTTGTATAATATAATGTATGATATATCAGGACAGCCAAAACCCGCCCAGTTTTCTAAAAACACACATATATTCAATCAATATCTGAATTAGCACTTTGCTAAGCACTTTGCTAAGTAATCTAATGTGCCTATAGCACCTACCATGGCCGCCTAGTTATAGTTGAAAGTGGGGGTGCAAGATATTTTTTATTTAAAAAAAAAAAAAAAAAAAAAAATTGGACAGGCAAGGGGTGGATTGGAGGGGGTCCGGCATGACCCCCTCCAAGGCAGATTTCTTTTTTAATTTAATTTACCTGTATGTGCAATTTCCTGCAATATAGAGCCTTCAATCTTGACCAATAAAGCTGCTCTTTTCACTATAAAACTCAGTTTATATTGCAGTATGATAGCCAATTACTATAATAATAATATATTAATATATATATATATACTGTATATACACTGTATATTGATTTTTCGCTCATTTATTTTTATTAAATCAATCTCCTTTCAAATAGGCCAAGTTTTTAATAAGAAAGAGAAAAAATATATATTTCCATTACCTGTAACTCTTGTGTCTCTTTCTCTCCTTCTCTGCCTCCTCCCTGAGTCTGCAGTGCAGTCATGACATCGATATCCAAAAAAAAATAAAAAAAAATTAAAATGGAGGCCCATCGTCACTAAAGGCCCACGGGCCGCGGCCGTCGTTAATCCGGCCCTGCTCGTCTGCCATATAGATAGCGTTAACGTTTGCAAATTAAGTCAACGTCATCCAGCTCACACCACATATCTAGATAACGTTAGCTAGCGGCTAGCACTAAAGCTAACGCCAACCAGAGAGGAAACGTTATTATTATTTATTAGAGGAAACCGTATGACCAGATCGCATTTCGGGACCGTGAAACACTTTTATTGTATTGCGTGGTAGAACCGTAGATGTTCTACCACTCAATAGTAAAGACATGTCTAACATAATCCTTTTATTTGAACAACTTACTGGAAAAGCCTGCCTGCCTGCCACCAATATTATGACACACTCTGTGGGCTTTGATATTTACACTCAGCCTACCTGCAGCCAGACTGCAGCGCTGTGCGCAAAGGTCTAAGCACTGGAGATGGGAGGCACTGGATCAAACCATAATGGGGCAGGGGGTGGGGGGGGTTCGCAATCTTTGGAAACTTAAAAACTTGTTATTAAGTGTCATTGCGTATTATTAATTTGATTGAAATTACGTAGTTATGGTTAGATTTATATATTGGGGGGGGGGGTATATCATATTTTTCATATTCAAAAAGTGGGGGTGCAAAATCAGATGTTTGCCCCCCCAAGCTCAATACTGGTGGGGCACTTGCTTCGACTGCTCCATTATGTAGGCGTCTATGGCACCTACTATGCTAATAATGTCTACTATTATGTACTCAAGAGTATAGCACTTAAGTTTGACACCGTTTGACCAACAATATCACAACTAGAGTTGTGATAGTGAATAGCAGCCATTTACCCTTCCTGCTGACTTGTTGTACACAACTTGTAAGTCACTTTGGATAAAAGCGTCAGCTAAATGACTAAATGTAAATGTACAACCATCAAACTATGATGAGGGAAGAGCGGGATGGGTCAGCCTCCAGTTAATACGCTATAGCAGAGCGTCTCAACTCTCAATTCCATATACAGTGTAGTTACTACTTTTCATTAGTACAATGGGAAATCTTGGGACTTTCTATTGTCTTGCTACGAAGATTTATTTCCTATCATATTATTTTCCAAAGGTAGGCTAGAGTCTACATATTGTATGAAACACAAATATGAAATACAAATAATCACCATACACACATATTGAGATTATTGTAGGCTAATAGAATTACTTCATATCACAATTGCCTTCAACCACATTTAAAAATAAACTTTATTATAAATACATCACCCTTTTCAGTCTGTAGATAAACTCTACCTAAATAAATATAAAATGGCAACAAAATAATTTATAATAATCATCCATTATGAAGCATATTGAAATCAGAAACTAAAATGGCTTGACAGCTTGATCAGCCCTAAAACCCTTTCAACTTTGAAATAATATTATTATTTTGCACTATACTAATATTCTGCCTGTCACACCTACACTATGTACAGAGAATAAATAGGAAAAGAAACTACAGGAAAATAAAAAAATGTATTAAATAAAGGTGACTGTGACAGGATGATTATCGACAGGTTATGTATATAACCTAGTTATAGGAGTACTGGCTAAGCGTCCCGCTCTTAAGCCATACCGAGATATACCTCATCTCATGTACCTATTGTACTCCATCAACGAATAAAACCAAATACACCCACCACCTGCCAGGCCCCGCCCCTTTAGTGGCGTGCTACATAGTACTGGGCATGGCCACCACTCACTCTTCCTCGGAAAAAATCGTTTCCAAAGAAAAGTTTCCCCAAGGGAACTCAGGGCACGCTAAGAGCGGGACGCTTAGCCAGTACTCATATAACTAGGTTATATACATAACCTGTCGTTATATATCGTACTTGCATCGCGTCCCGCTCTTAAGCCATACCGAGATATGGGGTAGAGCGGACGCGAGGCCAACAGATGCACCCCCTGAGGACCCGTAAGCCCACATCAAGGGGGAAGGGGAGTCCGTCACCCCATCCTTCCTAATGAAGAGGGGGTAAGCAAATCTCCGTAAGCACTCATTATCTAAACTTTTCGAACAACTAGTTGCATAGGGCGTCTTGCATCCGCTATGATGGAAACGAAAATAGAGGAAGAGTGAGTGGTGGCCATGCCCAGTACTATGTAGCACGCCACTAAAGGGGCGGGGCCTGGCAGGTGGTGGGTGTATTTGGTTTTATTCGTTGATGGAGTACAATAGGTACATGAGATGAGGTATATCTCGGTATGGCTTAAGAGCGGACGCTGCAAGTACGATATATAACTGGACATGAGGGTATATTTTCCACATCAGTATGTAGTAACATCTTTGTACTGCATGCCATTAACTGTGTGGTTTTGACCCTCAACTACATGGGACTAGAATAAACTGGTAGTCTGTAAAGATGACACTCTTATGGTTCTGTTGATGCTGTTGTCGTTCAGATCCTTTGAGGTGAAAGTTCAAGGGATCCCTTGGAAAACAACCAATTATTCACCTCAAAAAACGTTGCTAAACCTGGGTTAGTTCTAGTTCAACATGATGCCACTATCTTTCGCTCTAGCTTTTAAAAACATCCCATGAAATTAAAAGTGTTTTCCTCCCCCCTCCATTTTAAAAGTGTTTTGTCTGCACCTAGTTCTCAATCTATTTATCACTATATGCCAAAAATAATCACACATCTAAAGAAATATAGTTTTTCCTCTTCCTGGAAAAAGTGCAAACACCAAAAAGAAATGTTCAAACGAGCTCATCTCCCGACACGTACGTCTAAAATGGGCAGGGTGGTGTTAAAACGTACCCAGAGATTATGCTTAAGTTTAAAGCAGTGCTTCTCAAACTTTTTCTGTCAGGCCCCCCCTTTGGCGGACGAAGATATTTTGCCCCCCCCCCCCCCCCCCCCCCCCCCTGGCCCCAACAAAATAGTCATGAAATGGGCCATGTTTAAATTTATTGAAATAACACCAATATCGTGACCTTTCAAATGTGCAACCACTTTACAACTGTGCAATTGTGCAACAACATAACAATACAGTCCAATACACTCAAAGACTGTGCTTTTTAAAAAATAAAGACATCTTGTAACATTGCAATACAATTCAATGGACACTCAAGACTGCTTTTTCAAAAATACAGACATCTTGTAACATTGCAATACAATTCAATGGACACTCAAGACTGCTTTAAAAAAAATAGAGACATCTTGTAACATTGCAATACAATTCAATGGACACTCAACACTGCTTTAAACAAAATAAAGACATCTTGTAACATTGCAATACAATTCAATGGACACTCAAGACTGCTTTAAAAACACTCAACACTCCTTTAAATTTTTTTTAGACATCTTGTAACATTGCAATACAATTCAATGGACACTCAACACTGATTAAAAAAAAACAGAGACATCTTGTAACATTGCAATACAATTCAAGGACACTCAACACTGATTTAAAAAATATAGAGACATCTTGTAACATTGCAATACAATTCAAGGACACTGCCTTTTAAAAAATAGATAGAAAACTTTGTGAAAAACTTGTGAAAAAACTATTCTTCTGATAGCAGTTGTTTAATCAAAGACCCTCGCTTTCTAGTCACGCACAAGGACCAATCAGCATGGGTATGGGCGGGTTCATTTTCCATTGATGGGGATTTGATTGGCTGTTTTTAAATAAAGTGCGGCCGCAGGATTAATAACGTTAACGTTAGTTCGGCCAGAGAAACAAATATACTAATTAAAATGGTTTGACCTGCGAGATTTGTACTTTGTAGGTCTGCATTTTAAATGTAAGGAGTAAAAAGTATGTATTTTTTCTCTGAAATGTAATTGAGTAAAGTACAAATCCACAAAAACAGTACTTAAGTATTGTAACGAAGTACAATTACTCAAGTGCTTTACACCCTTGCTAAATGGTAAATGGTGCATTTATATAGTGCTTTTATCCAAAGAGCTTTACAAGTTTCTTCCTCACATTCACCCATTCACTCACACATTCACACACAATGACGGTGGATGCAACCATGCAAGGTGCAACCTGCTCACTGGGAGCAGTTAGGGGTTAAGTGTCTTGCTCAAGGACACTTCTGCACGCTTAGTTGTACTGTCAGAAGATTTGCTGGGAATATTCATGACCCCTAGGTTGAGACCTGTTAATTTGCTGGGAATATTCATGACCCCTAGGGGGAGAGTTAATCTGGGTGACCCTGTGACCTTTCCTCTGGCACCACCATAATGATCTATAGCCAGAAATAAATGTTGCAACATCAACTCTTGTGTCGTCTACCCAGTAAAGTGTTGCATGTGAGTTATGGCAAAGTGG
Organism: Notolepis coatsorum; assembly: GCF_963971535.1. NCBI lineage: Eukaryota > Metazoa > Chordata > Actinopteri > Aulopiformes > Paralepididae > Notolepis > Notolepis coatsorum. The sequence goes on from NC_140179.1 coordinate 73,586,585, forward strand.
GTGGAGGTCTGCACCATGTGCATTCTTGTAGTTGTGTGACTAACAAGATACGCTAATTTGAAAACTGAAAGTTTGGCCTGATGGTGGCATTAGAGGAAAAGGTCATAGGGTCACCAAAATCAACAGGTGTCTTCCGTTCAAAGTATTACTTTTCCAGATATATATTGTTCACAGACATCCAAACATCCAAACACAGATCTGTTTTCCCTGGCAGTGTTTCTGTGTCGTCATCGTCCTCCTCCTCAGCCTGAGTGGTGTACAGGTCGGCCAGCCTGCTGAAGCGTGGCCCCCAGCCGTACAGGCCCCTGTAATCCGGCTCCTCCTCTGAGCTGGAGGAGCAGATGGTGCTGAGGGAGCCGGCATTGGAGCCCTCACCTTCGTAGTCAAACACCAGGAGACAGTCGTAGGGCGGCGCTGTGGGGTCCATGTGTGCACCGTACAGGTTCTGGGAGAGAAGCGTCGTATTAGCGACACAATCATCACGTCACACAATGAAACTTCCCCATCCCGGGTAGAATTAGACTTCTATCTCATCATATCTTCTTTTAACACATATGAATATGATATACACCTGTTTTTAAATAAAACTGCTACCTTATTTTCACAATTTGATAGCTGATGTGGAATCATTTGACCAGATTATTTGTGGAGGCGGACAGCAGTCTTTGATTAAGGATAGAGTCTACCGACAGATTGACATGACAGACCTAAAGGTTACAGCAATGGTCCTATATGGCGAGAGTGACCCCTCTGCACAAAAAAGGCAGTAAATTAGACCCAGGCAACTACCGCCCTGTTTCTATCCTTACCTCCATCTCGAAAGTCATGGAAAAAAATTGTATACGAACAGGTCGAAAAATACCTTGCGGAAAAAAATCTAATCTACGAATTCCAATCTGGCTTCAGAACATCCCACTCCACTGACACATGCCTTCTCTATTTAAACGACCACATCAAACAAGAGGTGGACGCGGGCAAATACTGCGGCATGGTCATGCTGGACCTACAAAAGGCCTTCGACACTGTCAATCACACCATTCTGATTGACAAGCTAAAAGCTATTGGTTTTGATAGTCTATCAGTGAGCTGGATGCAATCCTACCTGGAGGGGAGAGAGCAGATGGTGGAGGTAAACGGTACCCTATCCCCCCCCCTCACAGTAAGCTGTGGTGTTCTACAAGGAAGCATACTAGGTCCGCTACTGTTCCTAATTTATGCAAATGACATGTCGTCAGCTTGTGACTGCAACTTGTTCCTGTTTGCGGACGACTCAGCCCTGCTGGTCTCTGACAAGAACAAGTTACAGGTTGAAAAAACCCTCAGCTCAGAACTAGGCAAAATCTGCATATGGCTCGCTGATAACAAACTATCATTACACATGGGCAAAACAGAGTCCATTCTCTTCGGTTCAAATAACAAACTCAGCAAGACCGACAGCTTCTCAGTTACAGTGGGTGACAATATTGTCACAAGGAAAGAAGATATTACCTACCTGGGTTCCATCCTAGAGGCAAATCTTTCCTGTGACAAAATGGCATCCAATGTAATAAAAAAAGTCAACCAACGAACTCGATTCTTGTACCGGATCTCCTCACTGGTAAACAAGAATACCCTGAAGACTCTAGCAGGAGCACTGATTCAAGGGTACTACGACTATGCTTGCACCTCATGGTACCAAAGCACCTCAAAGGCGCTAAAAACAAAATTACAAACATCTCAAAACAAACTGGTCAGACTACTGCTTGACCTTACTCCTAGAACCCACCTCACCCCTGCCCACTTTGACAACCTAGGATGGCTTAGAGTATAGACGACAGAGTACAGCAACTTGCAATGGGCCTGGTCTACAAGATACACTACACGACCAAGGTACCCATGTACATGTCAAAATACTTCCCAAAGGTCAGTGAATACCACGATCACAACACCAGAGGGAGCTCCACAAATCATGTTAAACCCAGATTCGGCTCAAACAAGGGACTAAACACGTTTCGCAATTATGCCACATCAATGTGGAACGCCCTACCCAAAGCTGTAAAGGAATGTGAATCACTACCCACTTTCAAAAACACTCTCAAAAAACACCTAAGGGAGACTGCAACTCGAAACTGGCCCCTGCAAATGTACGAACACAACCCCCTCCAATGTACAGTAAATTACCAAGTATGGTCTTGTCAATAATCCAATGTACAGTTTTGTTTGTACAGTTATACAGTGTCCCCCACCCACCCCTCCTACCCAAGCCCCCCCCCCCACTCCTACCCAACCCCCACCCCCCCCCACCCACCCACCCAGCCACCTCCAATGTACAGTCCCCCCCCCACCCCCACCTACCCAATCCAATGTACACTTTCTACGTCAAATGTATATACTCTTTTTTCTGGACTCTTTTGTATCACAAACAGTACTGTAATTGCAAATCTGGTATGTCATAAATGTATAGATGTAGCAGTACTGTCTATCTGTATGTCATGTATGTCATATATGTTACGATGAATTGAAAATGGGGGACCCTGATGTAAACAAGACGAAAGTCTTTCTCTGGTCTGCATCCCCTTAACAATTGTATGTATTGAGCTGTACTGTACTCTACCCATTCTGCAATCTGTTAATAAAGTTTTCAATCAATCAATCAATCAATAGCCTAGATCTCTAAAGATGGCAAGCTATGCATTTATACAGGAAAGTAGACCAAACAAAGTGGCACCATGACGTACAGACTATGAGTTATAGATATGATATGCAGACTATGAGTTATAGATTTGATATGCAGACTATGAGAAGGCTGTGTGTGCATATGTGTGTACAAGTTGAAGGTTATGTGTATGCATTTGTGTGTGGGATAGAAAGATAGAGAGAGAGAAAGTGTGTTGGTAGATTTCAATAGCTAATAATAACTTCAATAGTGTCCCATGAGGAGTCACAAAATCCATGTGTCAAAATGTCCAAATGCTGGAAATCTCGTTTTGGAATGAAATTGTATACTATACAGTGGTGGAAAGTAACTAAGTATTTTTACACAAGTACTGTACTTAAGTAAAATGTTGAGCTACTTGTACTTTGAGTATTTTCATTTTATAAACTGAAATGTATACTACATTTCAAAGGAAATATTGTACTTTTTACTCCACCACATTTATCTGAACCCATCAGTTACTAGTTACTTTGAAGAAACCTTTCAACTTCAAGAGGACATAATCAGAGCAGCATAACTGGACCACATACCACTTCAACATCACCTTTAAATGATAAATGGTGGATTTACATAGCGCTTTTATCCAAAGCGCTTTACAATTTTTGTTCCTCACATTCACCCATTTACTCACACACCGATGGCAGAGGCGACCATGCAAGGAGCAAGCGGGGAGCGAGGAGTGGGGGCCTCTGTCGCCCCTTTAGAGGTCAATGGTTTGAGGATTCCCAAGCACTGGGATACAGACATCATGTAGAATGCATACTTTTACTTTAGATACTTAAGTACATTCAAATACTCCACTTTTACTTAAGTAGACATTGAATGGAGGACTTTTACCAGAGTACTCGTTTATCTGGGTATTTCTACTTTTACTTAAGTAAAGGAACTGTGTACTTCTTCCACCACTGATACTACAATTGTATACTTCATACTACATGAATACTATAGAACAATACAGGAACACTCACATCTTCAATAAAGTTGCCAATCTCCTCAGACTCCCGTGGTGGTGAGCGGTAGAGGGGGAAGGGGAGCTGGCTGAGGTCATAGTTCTACAACAGAGGGGAACATTCAAAACACCTGCTCACTAGTCCAACATCTCTGAGTAGATCATAATCATTTGTAATATTAATAATAATAATAATAATAATAATAATAATAATAATAATAATAATAATAATAATAATAATAATAATAATAATAATAATAATAATAATAATAATAATAATAATAATAATAATAATAATAATAATAATAATAATAATAATAACAACAATAGTAATAGTAGTAATAATATCAACAATAATAATAACCTTTATAGAATACTTTTCAAAACACAGTACAAAGTGCTTCACAAAATACCAACAAGTAGAATGGTTAAGAAAGGAAAACAGGAAATTAAATAAGTCAGTATAAATAAAACAAAAGGTAAAAGGACCACCATTAAAGCCAATCCAAAAACAACATTTAAGTGAAAGTGAGTGTGCGTAAAAGACACTCAGGTAACAAGCTCAGGTCATCTTCCCCCTTCACGGTTCTCCTACACTGTGGAACCATCAGGTCTCTCTCCCCAGTACGTAAGCCCTTCTCATCTTCCTCCTCCTCCCATGCACCCACTCCTTATTTTACCTGTTCCTCTCTTTCCTCCTGCACCTCCTCTCCTGTGCTCACTTGTTCTCTCACCTGGTTCTTCTCCTCTCCTCCTCCTTCTCCCCTGTGCCCACTCTCTCTCTCACCTGGTCCTCTCCTCCTCCTCCTCCTCCTCCTCCTCCTCCTCCTCCTCCTCCTCCTCCTCCTCCTCCTCCTCCTCCTCCTCTCCTGTGCCCACTCTCTCTCACCTGGTCCTCCTCTCCTCCTCCTTCCTCGTCGTAGTGGAACAGGTTGTCTCTGGCCTCCTCCTCCAGCAGAGGGACCGTCTTCACGGAGCTCCTCCTCCTCCTCCTCAGGATGAGCAGAAGCGGCAGCAGCAGCACCACTTATGATCAAAAGAGAACTGGGTGTTTGAAAACAGCAAGAGTCAAAAGCAAGCCAGTGTTAAAGCAAACGGAGAGAGGGACGCGCCGCCACATACACAGCGATCCAAGGATGACTCCCAGAGCTCCAAATCCGAGGGAGGAGACGCCTGGGGGCGGCCTGGGGGCCGCCTGGAGCACGATGACGCAGGCCGAGACGAAACCGCGGCACTGGCACACCTCCACGTCCAGCGTGCTGTCCTGGTGGAGCATCCCGGCGTCGTAGACACGCATCAGCACGGAGTAGTCGCCTGGGGACAGCAGCCTCTTCGGCACCAAGGCTGCCACGTCACCTGCAGACACGGTAGAGAGGGTTAAGAGGGGTAAGATTTACTTCATTGTCAGTTTAAACAAGGCAATTGTGCAGTGCAGCGCCCCTGGAGCCGTTTTTTGGGGCGTCAGTGCCTTGCTGACGGGCACTGGAGATGTAAGACCAACCCCCCTCCTGTTGGTACTGAGGTCACTAGTCTGCCTCTCTACCTCCTGTGTTATTCACTCCATGATGCAATTAAAAGAACCCTTTCACTTCAGCATTCAGGATGATTTTTGTATAGTCTTGTTCATCATGCATGTCATGTATGAAGTAACTGGTAGAGAACTGAGCATTTTCGCCATGTTTCAACATGTTTCATGTTTCTGTTGATGTGTTTATTCGATTCTAAGCACCTCTGGTATGTCACTAACTAACTCACTCATTAATTCACTCACTCACTCACAATTAGCCACTCTGTCCCTAGTGGTGGCTCACATACATGGGACTTTAATAAGACCAGTTCAATCCATGCACTTTGCATTCATGACACGTTGGGCCAGTTTCACAGACAGTGAGTAAGGACTAATGATTCTCAATTGATAGCGAAAGTTTAGTCTAGGACTAGGCTTAATCCATGTCTTTTGTGTCCTTGTAATATTATCATTGCTTGTATACAGTAGTTCCTTGTTAACAGTCAATTATAGTGTCGCTCATCACACGTCACATGTCAACTAGCTGGTGTTCGGTGGTGTTGTCCAGTAGGGGTTCTTACTTGTGGAGTTGGTGCTGATGGTCCAGTTGGTCCGATGCTCCGTCTGAAGCTCCACAGTGAACGGCCCGGCGTACCCAGGCCCGTCTGGGTCCACGATGTCCAACAGAGCGGGACGCGGGTCCTCGTTGCAAAGCACGACGTGTCTCTGCCTGATCAGAGGAGCGTTGTCGTTGACGTCCAGCAGGTTGAGCAGCAGGGTCCCTGTGCTCGTGGCTGGGACTGGGTCTGGACAGAGGGGAGAGGTGTTGTTTTTCTAGTGCTATGTCCGCCCATCACTAACACGCAAACTGTCTAACGCCTGTCCCGTCTCCCTGTGAGTGGATGTCTCGTGGTGATGACCGGAGTGGTGGACGTCCCGTGGTGATGGCCGGGAGGATGCGATCCTCTCTACGCCGCCCCCGTATGGATACGTCATCATCAGCTCTATTTTCAATCTTTCAAAATGTTCTTATGTACCCCAGTTGCTATTGCATGTACTTATTTGTGTTTCATTACACGTACATGCTTACCAACTGTTTCGCCTGTTATATAGCAACACTACTATCACCGACATCTAAGAAGGGAGATCCCCCCTTGAACGGCCCTTCTAAGGTTTCTCCCCTCCACATTGCCTGTGGTGGTTTTTTCCTATTGCTAGGTTTTTAGTGAGTTTCTCCTTACCTTCGCGTGGGGTATGTCTGGGAGTGTTGCATACATTTATTTATTTTGGATTTCATGGTGTTTTTGTTTTGTTCTTGATTTATTGTGATGTTTCTTCTTGACTTGTTTAAAGAAGACGTGTCTGGCCCATGGGGACTGATTGATTTGATTTGAGGTGTGTGGGGAGAAGGCTTGCTAAACATGTGCAGCTTACTACAGTCATTCTAGTTGGATAATAACCATCTTATTACAAGAATCCAATACAATATTTACCATTATCATAAGCCAAAATTAGGACAGTGTATTTGCCATCTTTGACAACAGTTGACTCTCGATCCATCCGGCTTTTTACTTTGATCAGTCCAGTATCAATATTGATGTTCAGCCAGTGTGCAGTGTCATTACTCAGTTCAAATCTGAGAGAGAGGGAGAGAGAGAGACCGTTACTTAACAGGATAGTATTGTATTCAATTGCAAGAGGTGTGTGTGTGTGTGTGTCTGTGTCTGTGTCTGTGTCTGTGTCTGTGTGTGTGTGTGTGTGTGTGTGTGTGTGTGTGTGTGTGTGTGTGTGTGTGTGTGTGTGTGTGTGTGTGTGTGTGTGTGTGTGTGTGTGTGTGTGTGTGTGTGTGTGTGTGTGTGTGTGTGTACTTTATAGTATGGGCAGTTCAGATCACATATTCTGAACATTCCTGTTTCTGATTGTAACTCTTTTAATTGATTTACATTTAATTGAACTCTTTATTTGTCTACTTTGTCTTGTTTTATTGTGCCTTATTATTTTATTGTGATTATTGTGATGTTTTATTGTGATGTGATTATTATAATCTAATTGTGGGTTTTTGTGGTGTTGCTGGATTATACAATGTATGACTTCTTATTGTTTTTTGTAATCTCGGCTGCATTGAAAATGGGGCTCGTCTCTCGATTGTATTTCAGAGTATAAAATAAAGGTCATGATGATGATGATCCTTTTACCTAACCGCCTGTGTCCTGGCCGTGTCTGGGTCCTGGGCTTTGCACTGGGCCACAGTGCCCCCTACAGTCAGATCCTCTGACCTGCTCACATGGAGCTCCGCGGGGCTGAAAACCGGAGGCTCGTTTTTGTCCTCCACCCTCACTGTGACTGTCGCCGTGGAGGTGGTCACAGGCCTGGAGAACCCCGCCTCGTTCTCCACCACCACCAGCAGAGTGAAGACGGGGACGCTCTCAAAGTCCAGCTCCTTCAGAGGGGCGGAGAGAAAAGAGGGTGGGAGAGGGGGTTGAGAGTCCATTCCCTTTAGGAGTTTTACAGTGCGATCATTCAGATTCAGGTCACCATCTCTTGCCAAAGCCATGTGGCTTCTACAAGGGAGACATGTTCCTTTATTGATCCCATTGGGGAAATGTGGGCATCACAGCAGCATGGGGAGGGGGCAGGGGGGGGGGGGGGGTATGGGCAGGGTAAGAAAGACATAAATATAGGCAATTCAATTTGATCTGAGTATAAAAATGTGAGAGAAATAAACAGTGTAAACAAAGGTTATGTTACAATAAAATAATTATTGACAATAGATACAAATAATTTTTTTTTTTATAATAATAATGACATGATAATGGCAATAGATTTTAATCTGAATATATACTATGAGTAAGAGTAAACAGTAGACACAAGGTGCAGGTGAGGGTCTGTACCCTAACTGGCATAATATACAGTATGTTATAGCCCGTAAAACAAATGCTATTTTGTGATGGAGTTCTTTCACTTCCCAGCAGACATCCAGCAGGAAGATCAGCTGAACAGTTAATACCGAGAACAGATAAGAGTCTGACATTCCCCCCACCCCCACCTTGGCCGTAGTCAGGATCCCCTCCATGTTGCCGGGCCCTGTGCTGATGGCGAAGTGTCCTCCCTTGTTGCCTCTGATGATGGAGTACTTGGTGTTGGCGTTAGGGGAGCCGAGCTCGTCCTGGTCAGTCACTTTCAGCCTGGCCACCTCCACACCTGGCTCCTCGTTCTCAGGGACTGACGCAGACATCTGAGGAGAAGAGCAGGACAGAAACACATCCCTCTGTGTCTGTTATCACAGTCATTTACCCTGAATACACAGGATACGTTCATCCCAAACAGATGGGGGGTTTGAGAGATGGAAGCAGGAAGGTCTCGCATTCCATAAACTGTATACCAAGGGGGTAATAGAATGTTTTGAGGAGCTGGAACTGAGACATGGATTTGGAAACCATGGCTTCTGTAGACATCTCCAAGCATGTCACTATTTAAATCAAACCATTACAAAAGATCATAAAATAATCATAGAAGAAGGCGTATTGAAGGTATTCATAGCAGCATACAATTCGGAGCCGTGTAGAAGGATTATAGCAAAAGTATGAAATTGACTACAGAACCTGAAATTGATAAATACAACATATATCAAGGAGAACTGGGAACAGGGAGTGCATTTTACTATAATGATAGATGAATGGGGGGAAATATGTAAACAACAGTGGAAACACTTGGAGAGAATTTGAGATGAAAAACACTGTCAGATTCTTGATCACACCCTCTCAAAGAACATAGAGATGAAGGAGCTGTTGCAGGGAATACTGGAATAAAGACACCAACCACTATCATATCATCTGGGATTGCTCCTCCATTCTCCCTCTATGAAAATAATTTGAAGTCGAAATACCATTAAAAAAGTGATGTATTTAGGGAAAATAGATTTCAACATAAGGGACAATGATGAGTAAATGTTTTACTTATTAAGGGTGGCAACCAAACAGGCTCACAAGGAAGTGGAGGAGTCAGGTGGTGCCGACGGAGGGAGAATGGATGGAAGTGATTCATGATATCTATGTGATGGAAAGGTTGAGGTACGCACTGAGACAACAGAAGGCAAGGTTTGATGAGAGGTGAGGAGATGGAGGGAGTTGTTTAGGCCCATGAGGACAGACGTTGTGTGACTGTGTGAAGATAATGGTGAAATGCCCCTTTTTGTTTAGGCTAATGATCACTTCAGTCGAGGGCGAGTGCACACATAGGAACCTGGTTCAGATGTAACATGTGTGGCAGTGAGTCGCAACGCTACCTTCCAGTCATAATCAAATCAAATCAAATCAGTCATAAATAATAGTTAGTGAACTCAGTTGATCTCGGAATCCCTCTGAAGTAATGGTTGTGATTAGAGGATCAAGAAAAGAGGGCGGGCTTGAGATAGATCTCTAGCTACTACTTATAATTTTTTTATGGGCATGTTATCTAAACAGCACACCTTATATGGATTCTACCAATCAGAGGCACAGATGGCCTAATCATAGCTGTCTATTCCAAGATTATTATGATTATGATTGACTTTTAGGACTTTTTATACACTGATGGAGACATGAGAGGCAAGTTCAGCTTTTGTTTGGAATCACACATTCATATTCTGCCAGGACAAATTCACCCAAATATATATTTGTTTTACCTTGTGGCTCATGATAATGTGTTCAGAGAATGAATACCTGTGAGGAGCTGCTCAGGAGCTACTGGTGCTTTTGAGCAGGGATGTAACTCAGTTTACCCACCTTTTTATTTGTGAAATAGTTTATCTACCTTTTTAAGATTTATAATTGAAATTCATAGTATGGCTTATTGTTTCGATTTAGACATTGATTTACGCAAATATGAAAATAGGGTATTTTTTTAGCAAATACAATTGCATAATGGTGATTTTTGGCATTACTGCAATCATCAACTGGAGGTCAGTTTACCCACGTTCCGTTTTTTACCATTGTGTCAATACAGGCTACTGGCTGGAGCCCCGTCTCTACTGTGTGTGTAGACGCTTTACACTCATTAACTCACATCAGTCACGGTGAACTGGAGCCCCATCTCTACTGTGTGTGTAGACGCTTTACACTCATTTACTCACATCAGTCACGGTGAACTGGAGCCCCGTCTCTACTGTGTGTGTAGACGCTCTACACTCCTTTACTCACATCAGTCACGGTGAACTGGAGCCCCATCTCTACTGTGTGTGTAGACGCTTTACACTCATCTACTCACATCAGTCACGGTGAACTGGAGCCCCATCTCTACTGTGTGTGTAGACGCTCTACACTCCTTTACTCACATCAGTCACAGTGAACTGGAGCCCCATCTCTACTGTGTGTGTAGACGCTCTACACTCCTTTACTCACATCAGTCACGGTGAACTGGAGCCCCATCTCTACTGTGTGTGTAGACGCTCTACACTCCTTTACTTACATTTACATTTACATTTAGTCATTTAGCTGACGCTTTTATCCAAAGCGACTTACAAGTTCTGTACGACAAGCCATCAGGAAGGGCACAACTCTATCAGCTGAGCAACAATGTTCATCAAAGTGTTGAGTGCTACAGTGTAGGTTAGTTTATTAGGACAAGTGCATGACAGTACGGTTAGTTAGGGTTAGATTTTTTTTTTTTTTTTTTTTTTTTTTTTTTTTTTTTTAATTCAGATAATGGTTGAAGAAGTGCGTCTTTAGTCGACGGCGAAAGATTTACTCACATCAGTCACGGTGAACTGGAGCCCCATCTCTACTGTGTGTGTAGACGCTCTACACTCCTTTACTCACATCAGTCACGGTGAACTGGAGCCCCATCTCTACTGTGTGTGTAGACGCTCTACACTCATATACTCACATCAGTCACGGTGAACTGCGGGGCGTGATCGTTGCTGTCAATGACTTTGATGATAGCGGTGCAGTTAGCTGTGTGCCCCACCCCTTCCAGATCTGCAGCCTCGATGACCAGCGTGTACTTTGGATGAGTCTAAATGTAAATGTAAATAAGAAGGGGGGGGGGGGTTAGAATGAAAAGCAGATCTATGTACAGTATGGATTAGGGATGGGATGATACGAGTAACTCACAATACGATACTGATATCTGGCCCTCCATAATGATAATATCACTCAGATACACAATATCTGCGATAATCAATATATTGCAAGAAATGTAATCTACAATATACACAATATATGTAACTGAAGAAGAAAAGATACCCATGAAAAGGCACAAAGCAGGAATTATGTATTTTTCACAGAATTGACATGAAAGCGTATCAGATTATTTAGTGTGCATCACAAACTGCCCAATTGTATATTAAACAATGTACAACAAATTGCATAGTGGCTCTTTAATACACACTGACCGCAACTTGATTATTAATTATGAATTATGTGCCCAACGGAGAACTTTGTTACCATCTGCAATAAAAACAAAATATATACATCATCTGTTTTATCTAATAAGATAACGTTTGTTCACCTCATTCCAATCATTTTTGTTGCAGTAAAATGGGATTGTCAAGAAAAAAGAAAACATCTTCTTTAAAAAAAATATATAGAGAGAAAAGTATCGATAACATGTGGAGGATGTACGACGATATATCGCAGTATGGACCTTTTGTCCCACCCCTTGTATGGATGGATGACAAAGCCATGAAGTGCTTTGAGAAGCTAGTAAAGGGCTACATCTGCTCCTCCCTCCCCATCAACATGGACCCCCTGCAATTTGCATACCGCCCCAACAGGTCCACGGAGGACGCCATAGCCCATGTGCTGCACACAGCAGCATCACACCTGGACAAGAGGCAGGGGAACTATGTGAGAATGCTATTCATCGACTACAGCTCGGCATTCAATACCATAGTCCCCTCCATACTCATAGCCAAGCTCAGGGACCTGGACTTGAACTATGACCTCTGCCAGTGGGTCTTGGACTTCCTGACGGGCAGACCCCAGGTGGTGAGAGCAGGCAACTGCACCTCCTCATCCATCACCCTCAACATAGGGGCCCCCCAGGGCTGTGTTCTGAGTCCCCTCCTCTACTCCCTGTACACACACGACTGTGTGGCTCAGCGGAGTAGCAATACAATCATCAAATTTGCTGACGACACAGTGGTGGTGGGCCTGATCTCTGCCAACGACGAGAGGGCCTACCTGGAAGAGGTCAAGGTCCTGGCGGGATGGTGCTAGGAAAACAGCCTCTCCCTGAACGTCAGCAAAACAAAGGAGCTGATTGTGGACTTCAGGAGGTCGGGGGTCAAGGACTACAGCCCCCTCAGCATCGACGGGGCACCGGTTGAGAGAGTCAACAGCTTTAAGTACCTCGGAGCCTACATATCCGAGGACTTGACATGGACCACACACATTGACAGTGTTGTGAAGAAGGCACGACAACGCCTCTACTTCCTCAGGCGACTAAGGAAGTTCCAAGTCAGTCAGAAGATCCTTAAGAACTTCTACTCATGTACAATAGAGAGCATCTTGACTGGCAACATCACCTCCTGGTTTGGGAATAGCACTGCACAAGACCGAAGCAGACTACAAAGAGTGACACGTTCAGCCGAACGCACAATTGGAGGGGGGCTCCCCACCCTCCAGAACATTTACAACAAGCTTTGCAGGGGCAAGGCTAAGAGAATCATTAAAGACTCCAGTCACCCGAACAACTGCCTCTTTGAACTGCTGCGGTCAGGCAAGCGATACCGGAGTCTCAAGGCGAGCACAGAAAGACTCAGAAGAAGCTTCTATCCCCAGGCCATCAGGCTGCTAAACGAACAATGAACACTACACAACAACAACCATCAAACGCACATAGCACACACATCCACACGCACACACTCACTTTAAACAAACACACTGTAGCACCCACTCCACACACTTTATAGCACACACCCACTTTAAACAAACACACTGTAGCACCCACTCCCCACACTTTATATTTATTGATGAAGGATTGCACTACAACTCGTACACCTTACTGTAAATTGTACCTAAATTGTACCTCATCCCAGTTCTGCTTTGCACTATATAGTACTGTACATTAGTACACTGCATAGTATTGTATATTATATGGTAACTCAGTTACGTCTATTCTGCATCGAACATTGTACATATGTCTATACTGAACACTGTGACCTCATTTTCTACTTCTAAATTACATGCTATACTATGTTATTTGATACTATCTTGTCTAGCACAGTCTCTGGAGCGTAACAGTAAGAAGCATTTTGTATGAAAGTATTCTGTACTTCTGTATGACAACTATTAAAGAAACTTGAAACTTGAACTTGAAGTGAACAATAGAGGCGTGGAAGAGGACATTGCTGTAGGAACTACTTTACCTCTCTGTCCAGTCCGGCTGCTGCCACACTGATCACTCCACTCACTGGGTTTATATCAAACATCGCTGGCCGGGGGAGCGCTGGCACCTGAGTCAGTATCCGATAGCTAACGATGCCGTTATACGTCTCTGGGTCGTCTAGATCCACAGCCGTTACCCTCATGAAGGAATGATCTGGGTGGTTTGAAGCAAAGGGAATAGATTATTTTGAACTGTCAAATTATATTTGAAATGAAATCAAGTTTGGAGGACTCAAGTTTAAACCTTTATCAGAAACACGTCAAGAGGCACAATAATAGCGATCAAGCAGGAGGAACTAATAATGAGGAATCATTGGAGCACATTATGTCCTCATGATAGTGGGTCATGTATAGTTCCCCCCCAATGAATGAAGGACATATGGCATGTACACATACGTTTTATGTCGTCTCTTGTGGCCTTTTCAGGATGTGTGTAAGTCTCAAGTGCTTTCATGCAGTTTGTGGTTTTCATTGAGATTTATGATCCACCTCCAAAAGAACTCTGAACAGCTACTTCCACCGGGCCAACAGGCTACTGACTGAGAGACTCTGAACAGCTACTTCCACCGGGCCAACAGGCTACTGACTGAGACTCTGAACAGCTACTTCCACCGGGCCAACAGGCTACTGACTGAGAGACTCTGAACCATCAGGGACACGCACACAAAGCACCTTAAATTACTTGTACACCACACGCTGCTGCTACCTCATGCACAAAATCTCTTTTTTATTTCCAAAAAACGTTCAAGATATGTCTATTTATCATCCGCTGCTCTTTAACTTCACTGTTTAACTTGACTTTAACTTCACTGTTACATTGTATAGTAATATAGCTTAGTGTAACGGGGAAGCCTGTGGGTATGTCCACAGTCACGGAAACAGGTGTGTTGACGAGTGACTGTGGCAGTGCGGGCTGGTAAATTAAACTCACTTCCCCATAACAGGGTTAACAGACGCATAGGTACGGTAGTTAGGAGTGAATTCACTTCTTAGTGCAGCGGCCTGTGTTGTCGCCCGCGGACGCGGGAGCCCCCTGTTCGACTCCCCCTCGGGACATTCTCATTTAACATCAAACACAACACAGAACCAGTATGATCCGTCACAGTGGTGCCCAGTGACCCGGATGTCCTGAGGGGCGTGAGTTTAGGGAGGTGAGTGTAACGGGGAAGCCTGTGGGTATGTCCACAGTCACGGAAACAGGTGTGTTGATGAGTGACTGTGGCAGTGCGAGCTGGTAAATTAAACTCACTTCCCCATAACAGGGTTAACAGACGCATAGGTACGGTAGTTAGGAGTGAATTCACTTCTTATTGCAGCGGCCTGTGTCGTCGCCCGCGGACGCGGGAGCCCCCTGTTCGACTCCCCCTCGGGACATTCTCATTTAACATCAAACACAACGCAGACCCAGTATGATCCGTCACATTAGCATAGGATTGTATAGCATAGATTAGTATAGATAGTATAGGGATAGCAACATAGCATAGGGTACCATAGTAAAGTTATATTGTATAGTATAGGATTATTTTAAGTCTATTTGTTGTATTGCACACTACTACGGTTGAGGAGCCAAGGAAAACAAGCATCTCACATTTTCAGAATGTATGTACATTTTAAAAGCTGTGACAATAAAGGAATCTGAATATGAATGTGCCTTTAGCACACAAGTTGTTTGCTGAGGTGGTTATTTCAAATAACACTCACACTCATGTCTCTGTGCTGACCCTCTGGCCAACCATCTCCAGCATTGCACCATTGCCCTCTGGCGGTAGAAATATGTACCACAACTACACAAAAGTCAATGAAAGTCAATGGAGAATTCTGGAAATGAATTCCCCAAAAATACTTCCCGTCGCCAGATGTGAAACATATTCCCACATGCTCATCATTGTGCCTCTGTAACGTTCTGTGCCAAAGCACAGGCTGATCGGCCCCATAGTTTGCAAGAGATTACGCGGATTCTCACACGCACGCACGCACGCACGCACGCACGCACGCACGCACGCACGCACGCACGCACGCACGCACGCACGCACACACACACACACACACACACACACACACACACACAACACACACACACACACACACACACACACACACACACACACACACACACACAGACACACACACAATTTTGGACAATTTTGGACTCCTAGCCTTATTTCCTACGTACAGATCATATTGTAGATCAGTAGTCCTTTCTCAGCACAGTCCATGCTGTTCTTCACACTGGATACCTGCAGCTCTGGCTAGTTAGCCACAAAACCAATATAAAGTAATGGGGCCACACTTCAGTCTGTACAACCCCTGAAATAAGCAAGCGCACCTTTTGAGTATGTTTAAATGTGTAAACATGTTAAGTGCCATTCAACAATATCACAACATGGATTGTGCGGAGAAAGGACCCTACCATTCAACAATATCACAACATGGATTGTGCGGAGAAAGGCCCCTACCATTCAGCAATATCACCAATGAGTATGAAATAGGACTAGGTATCCAAAATCGGACCATACCCAATAACCATGTTACTCAAGTCTCAAATCTGTAGCACTTTTTGTAATATGGATGTGTTGTGTATTACATATTGAAATGATGTATGGTGTAAGGCTGTCTCCCTCATAGGTAATCGCTAGGTTTGGTCTCAGTCAAGATGTTGCTAGTGGATTAGTTGATTTTTATGCTTTTCTTTTCAAGCTGAACAAGTTATTTCCTGATAAATGATAAGCACATCTCTGGTAAGCACTAGATTTGATAAGCATATCTCTGGTAAGCACTAGATTTGATAAGCATATCTCTGGTAAGCACTAGATTTGATAAGCATATCTCTGGTAGATTTAAACAGGTCCTTCTGTATGACGCAGGGAAATAGAATTTTGACAGATGTGTTGATGAAATAAATTAATCAATTAGTTGACAAATCATATAACTATTGGTGGACTGAGAATTTGTTTAGGACCATCCCTGGTATGTTGTCATGGGGTTTCCGCCTTCTGTAGTGTGGTAGTGAAAGGGTTAACCATTTGTAGTGTGGTAGTGAAGGGATTAACCATATGTAGTGTGGTAGTGAAAGGGTTAACCAACTGTAGTGTGTTAGTGAAGGGGTTAACCCTTTGTAGTGTGGTAGTGAAATGGTTCCATTTGTAGTGTGGTAGTGAAAGGTTAACCTTCTGTAGTGTGGTAGTAAAAGGGTTAACCATCTGTGTTGTGGTAGTGAAAGGGTTAACCATTTGTAGTGTGGTAGTGAAAGGGTTAACCAGCTGTAGTGCGGTAGTGAAAGGGTTAACAATATGTAGTGTGGTAGTGAAAGGGTTAACCATATGTAGTGTGGTAGTGAAAGGGTTAACCATCTGTAGTGTGGTAGTGAAAGGGTTAACCCTTTGTAGTGTGGTAGTGAAAGGGTTAAATAACTATCTCACCGATGGCTGTGCCCTCGCTCACGTTGCCGTGGTAGAGGTCTTGGCTGAATACAGGTTTATTGTCGTTCTGGTCAACTTTGATGATAGCGGTGCAGTTAGCTGTGTGCCCCACCCCTTCCAGATCTGCAGCCTCGATGACCAGCGTGTACTTTGGATGAGTCTAAATGTAAATGTAAATAAGAAGGGGGGGGGGGGGGTTAGAATGAAGAGCAGATCTATGTACAGTATGGATTAGGGATGGGATGATACGAGTAACTCACAATACGATACTGATATCTGGCACACTAAAATAATGATAATATCACTCAGATACACAATATCTGTATATTGCAAAAAATGTAATCTACAATATACACAATATATGTAACTGAAGAAGAAAAGATACCCATGAAAAGGCACAAAGCAGGAATTAAGTATTTTTCACAGAATTGACATGAAAGCGTATCAGATTATTTAGTGTGCATCACAAACTGCCCAATTGTATATTAAACAATGTACAACAAATTGCATAGTGGCTCTTTAATACACACTGACCGCAACTTGATTATTAATTATGAATTATGTGCCCAACGGAGAACTTTGTTACCATCTGCAATAAAAACAAAATATATACATCATCTGTTTTATCTAATAAGATAACGTTTTCAGTCTGTTCACCTCATTCCAATCATTTTTGTTGCAGTAAAATGGGATTGTCAAGGAAAAAGAAAAAGAAAACATCTTCTTTAAAAAAAATATATAGAGAGAAAAGTATCGATAACATGTGGAGGATGTACAGCGATATATCGCAGTATGGACCTTTTGTCCCACCCCTTGTATGGATGGATGACAAAGTGAACAATAGAGGCGTGGAAGAGGACATTGCTGTAGGAACTACTTTACCTCTCTGTCCAGTCCGGCTGCTGCCACACTGATCACTCCACTCACTGGGTTTATATCAAACATCGCTGGCCGGGGGAGCGCTGGCACCTGAGTCAGTATCCGATACCTAACGATGCCGTTATACGTCTCTGGGTCGTCTAGATCCACAGCCATTACCCTCATGAAGGAATGATCTGGGTGGTTTGAAGCAAAGGGAATAGATTATTTTGAACTGGCAAATTATATTTGAAATGAAATCAAGTTTGGAGGACTCAAGTTTAAACCTTTATCAGAAACACGTCAAGAGGCACAATAATAGCGATCAAGCAGGAGGAACTAATAATGAGGAATCATTGGAGCACATTATGTCCTCATGATAGTGGGTCATGTATAGTTCCCCCCCAATGAATGAAGGACATATGGCATGTACACATACGTTTTATGTCGTCTCTTGTGGCCTTTTCAGGATGTGTGTAAGTCTCAAGTGCTTTCATGCAGTTTGTGGTTTTCATTGCGATTTATGATCCACCTCCAAAAGAACTCTGAACAGCTACTTCCACCGGGCCAACAGGCTACTGACTGAGAGACTCTGAACAGCTACTTCCACCGGGCCAACAGGCTACAGACTGAGAGACTCTGAACAGCTACTTCCACCGGGCCAACAGGCTACTGACTGAGAGACTCTGAACAGCTACTTCCACCGGGCCAACAGGCTACTGACTGAGAGACTCTGAACAGCTACTTCCACCGGGCCAACAGGCTACTGACTGAGAGACTCTGAACAGCTACTTCCACTGGGCCAACAGGCTACTGACTGAGAGACTCTGAACCATCAGGGACACGCACACAAAGCACCTTAAATTACTTGCACACCACACGCTGCTGCTACCTCATGCACAAAATCTCTTTTTTATTTCCAAAAAACGTTCAAGATATGTCTATTTATCATCCGCTGCTCTTTAACTTCACTGTTTAACTTGACTTTAACTTCACCGTTACATTGTATAGTAATATAGCTTAGCATAGGATTGTATAGCATAGATTATAGGAGTATAGATAGTATAGGGATAGCAACATAGCATAGGGTACCATAGTAAAGTTATATTGTATAGTATAGGATTATTTTAAGTCTATTTGTTGTATTGCACACTACTATGGTTGAGGAGCCAAGGAAAACAAGCATCTCACATTTTCATAATGTATGTACATTTTAAAAGCTGTGACAATAAAGGAATCTGAATCTGAATGTGCCTTTAGCACACAAGTTGTTTGCTGAGGTGGTTATTTCAAATAACACTCACACTCATGTCTCTGTGCTGACCCTCTGGCCAACCATCTCCAGCATTGCACCATTGCCCTCTGGTGGTAGAAATATGTACCACAACTAGTAACTACACAAAAGTCAATGAAAGTCAATGGAGAATTCTGGAAATGAATTCCCCAAAAATACTTCCCGTCGCCAGATGTGAACCATATTCCCACATGCTCATCCTTGTGCCTCTGTAACGTTCTGTGCCAAAGCACAGGCTGATCGGCCCCATAGTTTGCAAGAGATTACGCGGATTCTCTCTCACACACACACACACACACACACACACACACACACACACACACACACACACACACACACACACACACACACACACACACACACACACACACACACACACACACACACACACACACACACACACACACACACACACACACACACACACACACACACACACACACACACACACACACACACACACACACACACACACACACACACACACACACACACGCACACAATTTTGGACAATTTTGGACTCCTAGCCTTATTTCCTACGTACAGATCATATTGTAGATCAGTAGAGTCCTTTCTCAGCACAGTCCATGCTGTTCTTCACACTGGATACAAGCAGCTCTGGCTAGTTAGCCACAAAACCAATATAAAGTAATGGGGCCACACTTCAGTCTGTACAACCCCTGAAATAAGCAAGCGCACCTTTTGAGTATGTTTAAATGTGTAAACATGTTAAGTGCCATTCAACAATATCACAACATGGATTGTGCGGAGAAAGGACCCTACCATTCAACAATATCACAACATGGATTGTGCCGAGAAAGAACCCTACCATTCAGCAATATCACCAATGAGTAGGAAATAGGGCTAGGTATCCAAAATCGGACCATACCCAATAACCATGTTACTCAAGTCTCAAATCTGTAGCACTTTTTGTAATATGGATGTGTTGTGTATTACATATTGAAATGATGTATGGTGTAAGGCTGTCTCCCTCATAGGTAATCGCTAGGTTTGGTCTCAGTCAAGATGTTGCTAGTGGATTAGTTGATTTTTATGCTTTTCTTTTCAAGCTGAACAAGTTATTTCCTGATAAATGATAAGCACATCTCTGGTAAGCACTAGATTTGATAAGCATATCTCTGGTAGATTTAAACAGGTCCTTCTGTATGACGCAGGGAAATATAATTTTGACAGATGTGTTGATGAAATAAATTAATCAATTAGTTGACAAATCCTATAACTATTGGTGGACTGAGAATTTGTTTAGGACCATCCCTGGTATGTTGTCATGGGGTTTCCACCTGTGGTAGTGAAAGGGTTAACCATTTGTAGTGTGGTAGTGAAGGGGTTAACCATATGTAGTGTGGTAGTGAAGGGATTAACCATATGTAGTGTGTTAGTGAAGGGGTTAACCATATGTAGTGTGTTAGTGAAGGGGTTAACCCTTTGTAGTGTGGTAGTGAAATGGTTCCATTTGTAGTGTGGTAGTGAAAGGTTAACCTTCTGTAGTGTGGTAGTAAAAGGGTTAACCATCTGTGTTGTGGTAGTGAAAGGGTTAACCCTTTTTAGTGTGGTAGTGAAAGGGTTAACCAGCTGTAGTGCGGTAGTGAAAGGGTTAACCATCTGTAGTGTGGTAGTGAAAGTGTTAACCATCTGTAGTGTGGTAGTGAAAGGGTTAACCATCTGTAGTGTGGTAGTGAAAGGGTTAACGTGTGGTAGTGAAAGGGTTAAATAACTATCTCACCGATGGCTGTGCCCTCGCTCACGTTGCCGTGGTAGGGGTCTTGGCTGAATACAGGTTTATTGTCGTTCTGGTCAATGACTTTGATGATAGCGGTGCAGTTAGCTGTGTGCCCCACCCCTTCCAGATCTGCAGCCTCGATGACCAGCGTGTACTTTGGATGAGTCTAAATGTAAATGTAAATAAGAGGGGGGGGGGGGGTTAGAATGAAGAGCAGATCTATGTACAGTATGGATTATGGATGGGATGATACGAGTAACTCACAATACGATACTGATATCTGGCCCTCCATAATGATAATATCACTCAGATACACAATATCTGCGATAATCAATATATTGCAAGAAATGTAATCTACAATATACACAATATATGTAACTGAAGAATAAAAGATACCCATGAAAAGGCACAAAGCAGGAATTAAGTATTTTTCACAGAATTGACATGAAAGCGTATCAGATTATTTAGTGTGCATCACAAACTGCCCAATTGTATATTAAACAATGTACAACAAATTGCATAGTGGCTCTTTAATACACACTGACCGCAACTTGATTATTAATTATGAATTATGTGCCCAACGGAGAACATTGTTACCATCTGCAATAAAAACAAAATATATACATCATCTGTTTTATCTAATAAGATAACGTTTTCAGTCTGTTCACCTCATTCCAATAATTTTTGTTGCAATAAAATGGGATTGTCAAGAAAAAAGAAAAAGAAAACATCTTCTTTAAAAGAAATATATAGAGAGAAAAGTATCGATAACATGTGGAGGATGTACGGCGATATATCGCAGTATGGACCTTTTGTCCCATCCCTTGTATGGATGGATGACAAAGTAAACAATAGAGGCGTGGAAAAGGACATTGCTGTAGGAACTACTTTACCTCTCTGTCCAGTCCGGCTGCTGCCACACTGATCACTCCACTCACTGGGTTTATATCAAACATCGCTGGCCGGGGGAGCGCTGGCACCTGAGTCAGTATCCGATAGCTAACGATGCCGTTATACGTCTCTGGGTCGTCTAGATCCACAGCCGTTACCCTCATGAAGGAATGATCTGGGTGGTTTGAAGCAAAGGGAATAGATTATTTTGAACTGGCAAATTATATTTGAAATGAAATCAAGTTTGGAGGACTCAAGTTTAAACCTTTATCAGAAACACGTCAAGAGGCACAATAATAGCGATCAAGCAGGAGGAACTAATAATGAGGAATCATTGGAGCACATTATGTCCTCATGATAGTGGGTCATGTATAGTTCCCCCCCAATGAATGAAGGGCATATGGCATGTACACATACGTTTTATGTCGTCTCTTGTGGCCTTTTCAGGATGTGTGTAAGTCTCAAGTGCTTTCATGCAGTTTGTGGTTTTCATTGAGATTTATGATCCACCTCCAAAAGAACTCTGAACAGCTACTTCCACCGGGCCAACAGGCTACTGACTGAGAGACTCTGAACAGCTACTTCCACCGGGCCAACAGGCTACTGACTGAGAGACTCTGAACAGCTACTTCCACCGGGCCAACAGGCTACTGACTGAGAGACTCTGAACAGCTACTTCCACCGGGCCAACAGGCTACTGACTGAGAGACTCTGAACCATCAGGGACACGCACACAAAGCACCTTAAATTACTTGCACACCACACGCTGCTGCTACCTCATGCACAAAATCTCTTTTTTATTTCCAAAAAACGTTCAAGATATGTCTATTTATCATC
The DNA here is from genome assembly GCF_963971535.1 of Notolepis coatsorum. Classification (NCBI taxonomy): domain Eukaryota; kingdom Metazoa; phylum Chordata; class Actinopteri; order Aulopiformes; family Paralepididae; genus Notolepis; species Notolepis coatsorum. Next base: position 73,609,142 of record NC_140179.1, read on the forward strand.
CGCTGCTCTTTAACTTCACTGTTTAACTTGACTTTAACTTCACCGTTACATTGTATAGTAATATAGCTTAGCATAGGATTGTATAGCATAGATTATAGGAGTATAGAGATAGTATAGGGATAGCAACATAGCATAGAGTACCATAGTAAAGTTATATTGTATAGTATAGGATTATTTTAAGTCTATTTGTTGTATTGCACACTACTACGGTTGAGGAGCCAAGGAAAACAAGCATCTCACATTTTCAGAATGTATGTACATTTTAAAAGCTGTGACAATAAAGGAATCTGAATCTGAATGTGCCTTTAGCACACAAGTTGTTTGCTGAGGTGGTTATTTCAAATAACACTCACACTCATGTCTCTGTGCTGACCCTCTGGCCAACCATCTCCAGCATTGCACCATTGCCCTCTGGCGGTAGAAATATGTACCACAACTACACAAAAGTCAATGAAAGTCAATGGAGAATTCTGGAAATGAATTCCCCAAAAATACTTCCCGTCGCCAGATGTGAAACATATTCCCACATGCTCATCCTTGTGCCTCTGTAACGTTCTGTGCCAAAGCACAGGCTGATCGGCCCCATAGTTTGCAAGAGATTACGCGGATTCTCACACACGCACGCACGCACGCACGCACACACACACACACACAGACACACACACAATTTTGGACTCCTAGCCTTATTTCCTACGTAAAGATCATATTGTAGATCAGTAGAGTCCTTTCTCAGCACAGTCCATGCTGTTCTTCACACTGGATACCTGCAGCTCTGGCTAGTTAGCCACAAAACCAATATAAAGTAATGGGGCCACACTTCAGTCTGTACAACCCCTGAAATAAGCAAGCGCACCTTTTGAGTATGTTTAAATGTGTAAACATGTTAGCCATTCAACAATATCACAACATGGATTGTGCCGAGAAAGGACCCTACCATTCAACAATATCACAACATGGATTGTGCGGAGAAAGGACCCTACCATTCAACAATATCACAACATGGATTGTGCGGAGAAAGGACCCTACCATTCAGCAATATCACCAATGAGTAGGAAATAGGGCTAGGTATCCAAAATCGGACCATACCCAATCACCATGTTACTCAAGTCTCAAATCTGTAGCACTTTTTGTAATATGGATGTGTTGTGTATTACATATTGAAATGATGTATGGTGTAAGGCTGTCTCCCTCATAGGTAATCGCTAGGTTTGGTCTCAGTCAAGATGTTGCTAGTGGATTAGTTGATTTTTATGCTTTTCTTTTCAAGCTGAACAAGTTATTTCCTGATAAATGATAAGCACATCTCTGGTAAGCACTAGATTTGATAAGCATATCTCTGGTAAGCACTAGATTTGATAAGCATATCTCTGGTAGATTTAAACAGGTCCTTCTGTATGACGCAGGGAAATAGAATTTTGACAGATGTGTTGATGAAATAAATGAATCAATTAGTTGACAAATCCTATAACTATTGGTGGACTGAGAATTTGTTTAGGACCATCCCTGGTATGTTGTCATGGGGTTTCCGCCTTCTGTAGTGTGGTAGTGAAAGGGTTAACCATTTGTAGTGTGGTAGTGAAGGGATTAACCATATGTAGTGTGGTAGTGAAAGGGTTAACCAACTGTAGTGTGTTAGTGAAGGGGTTAACCCTTTGTAGTGTGGTAGTGAAATCGTTCCATTTGTAGTGTGGTAGTGAAAGGTTAACCTTCTGTAGTGTGGTAGTAAAAGGGTTAACCATCTGTGTTGTGGTAGTGAAAGGGTTAACCCTTTGTTTGTAGTGTGGTAGTGAAAGGTTAACCTTCTGTAGTGTGGTAGTGAAAGGTTAACCTTCTGTAGTGTGGTAGTGAAGGTTTAATCTTCTGTAGTGTGGTAGTGAAAGGATTAACCATCTGTAGTGTGGTAGTGAAAGGTTAACCTTCTGTAGTGTGGTAGTGAAAGGTTAACCTTATGTAGTGTGGTAGTGAAAGGGTTAACCATCTGTAGTGTGGTAGTGAAAGGGTTAACCCTTTGTAGTGTGGTAGTGAAAGGGTTAACCAGCTGCAGTGCGGTAGTGAAAGGGTTAACCATCTGTAGTGTGGTAGTGAAAGGGTTAACCCTTTGTTTGTAGTGTGGTAGTGAAAGGTTAACCTTCTGTAGTGTGGTAGTGAAAGGTTAACCTTCTGTAGTGTGGTAGTGAAGGTTTAATCTTCTGTAGTGTGGTAGTGAAAGGATTAACCATCTGTAGTGTGGTAGTGAAAGGTTAACCTTCTGTAGTGTGGTAGTGAAAGGTTAACCTTATGTAGTGTGGTAGTGAAAGGGTTAACCTTCTGTAGTGTGGTAGTGAAAGGTTAACCTTATGTAGTGTGGTAGTGAAAGGGTTAACCATCTGTAGTGTGGTAGTGAAAGGGTTAACCCTTTGTACTGTGGTAGTGAAAGGGTTAACCAGCTGCAGTGCGGTAGTGAAAGGGTTAACCATCTGTAGTGTGGTAGTGAAAGGTTAACCTTCTGTAGTGTGGTAGTGAAGGTTTAATCTTCTGTAGTGTGGTAGTGAAAGGATTAACCATCTGTAGTGTGGTAGTGAAAGGTTAACCTTCTGTAGTGTGGTAGTGAAAGGTTAACCTTATGTAGTGTGGTAGTGAAAGGGTTAACCATCTGTAGTGTGGTAGTGAAAGGGTTAACCCTTTGTAGTGTGGTAGTGAAAGGGTTAACCAGCTGCAGTGCGGTAGTGAAAGGGTTAACCATCTGTAGTGTGGTAGTGAAAGGGTTAACCCTTTGTAGTGTGGTAGTGAAAGGTTTAAATAACTATCTCACCGATGGCTGTGCCCTCGCTCACGTTGCCGTGGTAGGGGTCTTGGCTGAATACAGGTTTATTGTCGTTCTGGTCAATGACTTTGATGATAGCGGTGCAGTTAGCTGTGTGCCCCATCCCTTCCAGATCTGCAGCCTCGATGACCAGCGTGTACTTTGGATGAGTCTAAATGTAAATGTAAATAAGAAGGGGGGGGGGGGGTTAGAATGAAGAGCAGATCTATGTACAGTATGGATTATGGATGGGATGATACGAGTAACTCACAATACGATAGTGATATCTGGCCCTCCATAATGATAATATCACTCAGATACACAATATCTGCGATAATCAATATATTGCAAGAAATGTAATCTACAATATATACAATATATGTCACTGATTCTTGAGAGTCGGGACAAAACACTTTTAAAATATTATATTTTGAGAATGCACACTATATTAATTAGAGTTATATATTCATGTAGAGAAAGGTGTGAGCTATTTAACCATGTAAAGGTGCGGGCTCTACATAGAAAAACATTTTCAACAAATTCACATGTTTCCCTTTGAAACTTGATTTGTGTTAACTCCGTCAGACACACAAAAAAGTATATAATTCTAATTATTCCAGTCCAACAAGAATCTAAAGTTCTGAAGTATGTTGTAATAGTGTTTAGTTACTCTGGTATGCAATAAAATATAATATATAAACCTCAGGTGTAATTTCACACTATTCTGAAAACCCAGAGTTAGAAATATTAGCATTTTCAAACTTTGTTTTTAATTTTGATATGATAAAAAAAAGATCATTAAGTAAATAAGACACAAGAGGATGAAGATCTAATGCTCCTTTATTACTTAAACAACATAAACTGAAGAAGGAATTTGTATTTTCCCCAAGATTAACAAAAATAAATATCTGACGGTGTTGACAATGATCTGACGGTGTTGACGAGAAACTGACGGAGTTGACAAAATTGGATTTGCATCTCTGCTCAATTTTTTAAACAGATGGAAGTGACAATAATAATAACTAATAACTCCTTGTCTTATACTGAACATTTTGTTAACTCAATTGTAATAAACAACAAACTTTACATACACTGTTTCCAACTATTACAAAATGCACCGTTTCCAACAACAAAAACAGTAATGGAGAACAGGACCCCTTCTTCTCGTCCCTGTTTTCATCTACCTCCTCTACACCACTTCCTCATCTCCACTTTCTCACCCACTTCTCCTCTTCCTTTCCTTCTGCATTTCTGATTAGTTTCACTATGATGTCTTGAACTGGGCAGAAACAGACATCCTTCTTGCCACATTTGGGCTGAACCACATTTCTGTTGGACCATGGGGATGCAGAAATTCCACTTTCACATCTTGTTGCTCATTATCCACATCGATGGTCTTGGCTAGCCACCAGTGGTCATCATATACTACTGCTAACCAGTCTCCATTACTAAGGCTGCTAACAGTCGTTACTGTCACCGTACCCTCAGGACCTTTCAAAGGTTCTTCGTCCAACTCCTCCATTACATCTTCCATCTCCATACCCTCTTCCATCTCATTTTCCATCTCCTCCCACAACATGGCCAGAGGTCTCTTCTTCCTTGCCCTCCGTGTATCACTCTGGTGTTCTCCTGGGTTGCCATGGTAATAGGAGGTAGCTGGGCAGAAGCACTGGCAATCCAACATCTCGCTGCAAAAGCAGGATAGTTGTCTGTTGTGGATCCTGTCCTTATGTGCGATGATCTGGTGTATTTGTCTTGTTGAGGGAACCGGTTTGAGAGGATTCATGAGAAGTGTGTCGTATCTTTGCATGTCTTCTTCCACAATATGATACAGCTGAACACCATTCAGACTGTTTGAGACCTTTTTGAAGAATATGTGTCCATCCGTCACATAATTTCCTCTCAGGACCAGGTTGTCAGCTGTTCTTTTTACTGTTCCGCCAATGCCGTCTGGTGCGCCCTTACCATGAGAAGTGGGGAAGAAGTTCCATGTTGTCCTTTTAAACCCCAGTGTAGGTGGGATACCAGACAGAAGAAAAAAGTTCTTCTTGTTCTTGTTTGCTTGGACCATCAGACCAAAAGTGCACGGTGGTAACCTGTGGATATTTTGTCTTGATATCTTTTAGGACTGGATCCATTTGTGTCCAGATTGCTGCAGCATCCTGTCTCTTTGACTCTGACAGTGTGCAAAACCCTGCCTTTCCACCCTTAGTGTAATACATTCTGGTATGGAGTGTTATCTGTGGCAGATTTTGTCCGAAATGGCAGGCCTGAACTTCAGCTTTATATTTGAATTTCCAGGATTCTGAAAAGTCAACATGGACGATTGCTGTACTCTCATCACAGGACTCAATTGTGTTGCTGTATTCTTTTGACTGGTTTCGCAATGAACACACATGTGTTGTGGTTTCCTTTCTGAGTTTTTGCTCATAGAGTTTGATGAGCAATGAAAGGCTGCCTCGGTGTTCGACGAGCTTAGTGTTCATGTCGATTCCATTGCATGTGTCTTCTTGAACTCTCTCCCACTGCCTCCATTGAACATCGATTTTGTCTTGCTCTTGGGTTGTAACTGTACCTTTGTTTAGACATTGTGAGCAGGCGCGAAGAAGGCAGGCCTCACTTGCTGGAGAGCAACAAACTAATTGAAAACTGTCATCCAGTTTGTTTGACTTCACAACACCAGACATTTTAAGGACCTCGAGCATTAAGCATGCATTTTCATGTATTTGACACAGACATGTCTTCCGATCAGATGCTTTTGGTGCTGTGACATAGAAGGGCCTCAGAGCACAGAATGAAGAATAGCTCAGCTTTACAGTGGGGTTCTTAATCTGGAATTCAGTGTGGGAGGTTGAGCATGGAGTCTAGCAGGATCATTATGTGCCGCTTGATCTTGTTCCTGGTGATTGTGTCAGTCTTATCCGTTGTCACACGTGTAGAGTTCAGGAAGAAATCCTGAACAGTCTGTGTTATACCCTGTATTAATGTTGGCTTTTTCTGAGGCTGCTCCTTTTCTCTCATTAACTTGTAGGTTAACCCAAACTCTTTCATTTGTTGAAGAAGACGATACTTTTTAAGAATCGTGCCTGATGACACACTCAGTGCTGGTTTTTGGCGCCGTGGGCCAGGAGTTTGTTTGTCTTCACCTGGGCCCCGTTCCCCGTACCTGGATAACTGAGTTAGCCGGATAACTTTCGGTGAAGTCTGACTTAAGCCGGACTTTCCGGCTCCCCGTACCTGGATTGTCCAGATCACCATGACAACAGATCCAAAAGTTTGAGCCTGGTCGAAAGCAGGGTTTAAGTTCAAGTTAGCCGGATCAACCATCGCCACGCCCCCGCAAAGAAGTGACAGCCCGTTTCCTGAAATTATTCCCACAGTCTACAATCTGCATTATACCATTCTGAATTATGTTTTTGTGCTCCATTCTTCCAGAGGGGGCTTTTGAAATGTAAAATAGACCCAAAATGCTGATACTAAATTCACTTTGTCCTAAATAATGCACGTTATATATACCGTGGCGCTCGCTCGGTGCGATGTACACATTTATGTGGTTATTTTAATTGTAACTGGGATTAAGATGTCTGATGAGATGCGCTGTTTGACGGATTTGAGAAATTGAATGAGCCGTTGACGTCACATTAATGAATGAGGATAAAGAAATAAAACTTCATTCAAAATAAAGAATATTCTAAACACGGGTCTCTCGTTCATTAATGTATAAACAATGAATGTATCCCATCTGGCACAGTGGCTCAGCGGTAGTGCTCAAGCCTGCCAACCCAGCGACCGGTGTTCGAAACCCTGTGTTTCCAATATAATTTTTTTGAATATAATATTAATGATTATACGCCAAAGTAGCCTGGTTTTAAGTTAAAATATTATAAATCTACATGCATTGAGGATGTCATTCTTTATATAGCTCTCAACGTGCACCAAATTGAATTATTCCTATATTGCAAAAAGAAGGAAAAGACTAGGGTTTCGAACCCCGGTCGTCTGCGTGAAAGTCAAAAGAACAACCCGTTAGACCACAGTGGAGATAAGTAAAAGATCGACCACACATCAATCAATGGGTAAGAGAGCCGTATCGTAATTCTGTATAACAGTTTAACTAATTATTTTCGCTAGCAAGATCTCATTTGATTATTCAATCCAGCAGGCAAGTTTAAAGAAATATAATCTGATTGATTGAGGTAATGAGGGACTTAAAATTAGCCTATAGATAACGCATTTAACTTGTCGGCGAGGCGATTGAGCCGTATTGCAATCTGTCAATAAAGTTTTAAATCAATTAATCAATCAATGCCGTTAGAGAATCAGGATCTCTGCCATCGATACGTGCTGGCTTTTCAACTGAAGCGGCCGCGCGCATTTAGCCTGGGTCTCAAGTCTGAATCGAGTTAACGAGACTGAATCCACCTTCGAGGAACAGGAAAATCCCGGCTTCAAACATCGGGTTAACTGAATCTGGATAATGACATCTTGATCGACTTAGTTGAACCAGGTACGGGGAACGGGGCCCGCTCTCTTCTGGGGATGTTGTGGAATAGAAGGGTCTTTTGGATTTTCGGATTCCTTACTTTGCTTCCTGATAGCATCTTCTTTGTTTCTGTGCCTGGAGAGTCCAGTGGTGATGTATTTGTAGCCTTTTTTCTGCGCATTATTGTTTTTATCAGGTTGTTTAGTTGCTTTGTTACATTTGTAATATTCTTTTTCATCGTTTTTATTTCTCTTGAATGCCTTTTTCGCATTTTACTTCGTTGCTTTTCCTGTCTGAGAGACTCCCTGCACTGTCTGGCATTGTTATCTAGAATATCCTGATCTGATTTTTATCCGATCCTGATTTTTCTTGAACTCTACACTTGTGACAACTGATAAGATTGAGACAACTGACTAGCAAAATATTATCCTGTTGATCACTCCATACCATAATGTATTACACTATGGATGGAAAGAGTCAGATAAAGGATGATGTAGCAATCTACAGTAGACACACATGGACCAGTCCTATATTAAGAATTATTATAAAGATATTAAGATGAAATATCCACAGTTTACCACTGTTCACCTTTGCTATGATGATCTAAGTAAACAGTATAAGAACAAGAATAACTGTTTTCTTCTGTCTTGTATCCCTACTGGGTTATGAAATTTTACATCAATCAATCAACCACGCAGACAAGTGATATATTTATATTTATGTATTAACACATGTGCTGGGAAAGTAAGACAATTATTCAATAAGCAGACCACAGCCTGCCCATGCTCTAAAAGTCAGAAGTGTATTGTAATGCATGCTATTATATGCACACTTCTGTGCAGATACAACTCTGAAATAACATTTAAATCCTTTACCATGTTCAAAAATAGTATAATAATAGCATATTATGAGGTTATTGATGAATTTGTCAACTCCGTCAGCTTACACGTCAACTCCGTCAGACACAAAATCTGACGGAGTTGATGTCTGACGGAGTTGACAAAAAGGCACACATTTTCCCTCCAAGCCTGTATTGTGCACTGCAGCTAGCTAGTTTTTTGGCAGTTGCTAGCTGTCTTAATAATCTCACTGAAACACTTGAATTCAATCCACTATTGTTTTTTAAAAGTATAATAACGGAGAGATGGTGTTGACATGTTCCAGCTGTGACCATAGGAATATTGACATTGTTTGTCTAAAATATCAAAACGTATCAAATTTACCAGACCATGTGTGGTAGTGTTGCATTCACCACAGGCAGGGAAAGGAAAAGGGGTCCTCAGGGATAGAGCTGGCCATGCTATTGCCTGATTTAATTAGGTTTATGAAAAAGTCTGACGGAGTTGACATAAACTGAGGACACAACTTTGATAGGCAGATTTCTATGGAAAATATTATTTGAGTTTCATGGCATGCATTGTTTTATACATTTATAACCCTTATCCTTGATTTGATATGTATGTTTTCACAAGTGGAGAGGTTTTTCAAGCTTTTTTGGGCTGGTCAATAATGTGACCCTTGCTGAGGACAAGGAAATTAACATGGGAGCTTCTAACCACAGATTATATTTAAACAAATATCCCCCAAAAAACAAATATATGTGCTAAAACATAACATCAGTATACACAATACCTTTAGATTGAACTTTGTGAGTGTCAATCATTATTAATTTCTTTATTTTTTATATAAATTAGACTTGTCTATGTAGGACATATTTTGTCCCGACTCTCAAGAATCAGTGATGTAACTGAAGAAGAAAAGATACCCATGAAAAGGCACAAAGCAGGAATTATGTATTTTTCACAGAATTGACATTAAAGCGTATCAGATTATTTAGTGTGCATCACAAACTGCCCAATTGTATATTAAACAATGTACAACAAATTGCATAGTGGTTCTTTAATACACACTGACCGCAACTTGATTATTAATTATGTATTATGTGCCCAACGGAGAACTTTGTTACCATCTGCAATAAAAACAAAATATATACATCATCTGTTTTATCTAATAAGATAACGTTTTCAGTCTGTTCACCTCATTCCAATAATTTTTGTTGCAGTAAAATGGGATTGTCAAGAAAAAAGAAAAAGAAAACATCTTCTTTAAAAAAAATATATAGAGAGAAAAGTATCGATAACATGTGGAGGATGTACGGCGATATATCGCAGTATGGACCTTTTGTCCCATCCCTTGTATGGATGGATGACAAAGTGAACAATAGAGGCGTGGAAGAGGACATTGCTGTAGGAACTACTTTACCTCTCTGTCCAGTCCGGCTGCTGCCACACTGATCACTCCACTCACTGGGTTTATATCAAACATCGCTGGCAGGGGGAGCGCTGGCACCTGAGTCAGTATCCGATAGCTAACAATGCCGTTATACGTCTCTGGGTCGTCTAGATCCACAGCCGTTACCCTCATGAAGGAATGATCTGGGTGGTTTGAAGCAAAGGGAATAGATTATTTTGTACTGGCAAAATATATTTGAAATGAAATCAAGTTTGGAGGACTCAAGTTTAAACCTTTATCAGAAACACGTCAAGAGGCACAATAATAGCGATCAGGCAGGAGGAATGTGGTAGTTTATCAACCAACCTGTGTGAAAATGTACCATCCTGCCCAGAATGGCGAAATTGGAAGAGGTAATTTGCACATTACACATTAGAAATTCAAAGACACTCCTTCCTAAATTCAACCAGAGACTGTCTGCAGTTTCATCTCCTGGGGAGGTGATGAGATTAGCAGTTGAGTGATTTAGCATTTACAGCCTAAAGATCAAAGAACCTTCTGGTAGACATCGAGCCTACAAGCCTGAACACACAGGAAACACACAGGAAGCCTGGGGTTCACAGGGGAGGGAGGGAAGATTGCCAGGTGTGGCGGTTGCTATCCCCCCCCCCCCCGGTGAACAAAAGGCACCACTTAAATAGCTTACATGAAAGGGTTCCCCTTTTAAAACCGTTTGGGTTTTAAAACTGTTGGGGAAACGCCCACTAAGAAATTCCGTTCTGACGTCACTTTCATGGACTAGCCTATTGACAGACAGAGCTATTGTTTCTCCAATCAGTAAGCTCGGTAAGAATCAGACGGATACGCCCGCTTGACGTAAAATTAGGGGCGGAGATCTAGATTTGAATATGACAGGCTCCACAGAGAGAGCAAAGACACAACTCCACGGAGAATTCAACCCGCAACACCCAATCTACATGCTCCTTTTGACTCGAGGTGGACCAACCGGCGAAAACACAGAGAGACGGCTTCTGAAACACCATTGAAGGACGAAGAACGAGAGTTGCTTATAGCTACAAGCTTTTTAGGTTATATTGAATATTTAGTCTGAATTCTACGATCCTCCGGCATAGTGGTTGCATCTCGTAGTTTCATTGCATTTATTCTTCAAATCGTTGATTTGTAATATTGTTGAAATCCTTTTCATTAAACACGGATTCTTCAAAGATCGATCTGCTCCGACCTCGATTTCTTCAAAGCCGCCGTTTTCTCTGTTGCTAACGAGCAGAAACCATTTCCTGGTTACTGCTGTTTGTATGTATAATAAGTACTTCTTGGGCTTGTTAAAGTAGAACACAACGCAGATAGATTAAGCTAGGAAGATTACTACAGGAACTAATAATGAGGAATCATTGGAGCACATTATGTCCTCATGATAGTGGGTCATGTATAGTTCCCCCCCAATGAATGAAGGACATATGGCAAGTACACATACGTTTTATGTCGTCTCTTGTGGCCTTTTCAGGATGTGTGTAAGTCTCAAGTGCTTTCATGCAGTTTGTGGTTTTCATTGAGATTTATGATCCACCTCCAAAAGAACTCTGAACAGCTACTTCCACCGGGCCAACAGGCTACTGACTGAGAGACTCTGAACAGCTACTTCCACCGGGCCAACAGGCTACTGACTGAGAGACTCTGAACAGCTACTTCCACCGGGCCAACAGGCTACTGACTGAGAGACTCTGAACAGCTACTTCCACCGGGCCAACAGGCTACTGACTGAGAGACTCTGAACAGCTACTTCCACCGGGCCAACAGGCTACTGACTGAGAGACTCTGAACCATCAGGGACACGCACACAAAGCACCTTAAATTACTTGCACACCACACGCTGCTGCTACCTCATGCACAAAATCTCCCTTTTATTTCCAAAAAACTTTCAAGATATGTCTATTTATCATCCGCTGCTCTTTAACTTCACTGTTTAACTTGACTTTAACTTCACCGTTACATTGTATAGTAATATAGCTTAGCATAGGATTGTATAGCATAGATTATAGGAGTATAGATAGTATAGGGATAGCAACATAGCATAGGGTACCATAGTAAAGTTATCTTGTATAGTATAGGATTATTTTAAGTCTATTTGTTGTATTGCACACTACTACGGTTGAGGAGCCAAGGAAAACAAGCATCTCACATTTTCAGAATGTATGTACATTTTAAAAGCTGTGACAATAAAGGAATCTGAATCTGAATGTGCCTTTAGCACACAAGTTGTTTGCTGAGGTGGTTATTTCAAATAACACTCACACTCATGTCTCTGTGCTGACCCTCTGGCCAACCATCTCCAGCATTGCACCATTGCCCTCTGGCGGTAGAAATATGTACCACAACTACTTTATGATGAATTGAAAATGGGGGACCCTGATGTAAACAAGACGAAAGTCTTTCTCTGGTCTGCATCCCCTTAACAATTGTATGTATTGAGATGTACTGTACTGTACCCATTCTGCAATCTGTTAATAAACAATTCAATCAATCAATTCAATCAATCAAAACACAAAAGTCAATGAAAGTCAATGGAGAATTCTGGAAATGAATTCCCCAAAAATACTTCCCGTCGCCAGACGTGAAACATATTCCCACATGCCCATCCTTGTGCCTCTGTAACGTTCTGTGCCAAAGCACAGGCTGATCGGCCCCATAGTTTGCAAGAGATTACGCGGATTCACACACACACACACACACACACACACACACACACACACACACACACACACACACACACACACACACACACACACACACACACACACACACACACACACACACACACACACACACACACACACACACACACACACACACACACACACACACACACACACACACACACACACACACACACACACACTTTTGGACAATTTTGGACTCCTAGCCTTATTTCCTACGTACAGATCATATTGTAGATCAGTAGAGTCCTTTCTCAGCACAGTCCATGCTGTTCTTCACACTGGATACCTGCAGCTCTGGCTAGTTAGCCACAAAACCAATATAAAGTAATGGGGCCACACTTCAGTCTGTACAACCCCTGAAATAAGCAAGCGCACCTTTTGAGTATGTTTAAATGTGTAAACATGTTAAGTGCCATTCAACAATATCACAACATGGATTGTGCTGAGAAAGGACCCTACCATTCAACAATATCACAACATGGATTGTGCCGAGAAAGAACCCTACCATTCAGCAATATCACCAATGAGTAGGAAATAGGGCTAGGTATCCAAAATCGGACCATACCCAATAACCATGTTACTCAAGTCTCAAATCTGTAGCACTTTTTGTAATATGGATGTGTTGTGTATTACATATTGAAATGATGTATGGTGTAAGGCTGTCTCCCTCATAGGTAATCGCTAGGTTTGGTCTCAGTCAAGATGTTGCTAGTGGATTAGTTGATTTTTATGCTTTTCTTTTCAAGCTGAACAAGTTATTTCCTGATAAATGATAAGCACATCTCTGGTAAGCAATAGATTTGATGAGCATATCTCTGGTAGATTTAAACAGGTCCTTCTGTATGACGCAGGGAAATAGAATTTTGACAGATGTGTTGATGAAATAAATTAATCAATTAGTTGAAAAATCCTATAACTATTGGTGGACTGAGAATTTGTTTAGGACCATCCCTGGTATGTTGTCATGGGGTTTCCACCTGTGGTAGTGAAAGGGTTAACCATTTGTAGTGTGGTAGTGAAGGGGTTAACCATATGTAGTGTGGTAGTGAAGGGATTAACCATATGTAGTGTGTTAGTGAAGGGGTTAACCCTTTGTAGTGTGGTAGTGAAATGGTTCCATTTGTCGTGTGGTAGTGAAAGGTTAACCTTCTGTAGTGTGGTAGTAAAAGGGTTAACCATCTGTGTTGTGGTAGTGAAAGGGTTAACCCTTTGTAGTGTGGTAGTGAAAGGGTTAACCAGCTGTAGTGCGGTAGTGAAAGGGTTAACCATATGTAGTGTGGTAGTGAAAGGGTTAACCATCTGTAGTGTGGTAGTGAAAGGGTTAACCATCTGTAGTGTGGTAGTGAAAGGGTTAACCCTTTGTAGTGTGGTAGTGAAAGGGTTAAATAACTATCTCACCGACGGCTGTGCCCTCGCTCACGTTACCGTGGTAGGGGTCTTGGCTGAATACAGGTTTATTGTCGTTCTGGTCAATGACTTTGATGATGGCGGTGCAGTTAGCTGTGTGCCCCATCCCTTCCAGATCTGCAGCCTCGATGACCAGCGTGTACTTTGGATGAGTCTAAATGTAAATGTAAATAAGAGGGGGGGGGGGGGGGGGGGGTTAGAATGAAGAGCAGATCTATGTACAGTATGGATTAGGGATGGGATGATACGAGTAACTCACAATACGATACTGATATCTGGCCCTCCATAATGATAATATCACTCAGATACACAATATCTGCGATAATCAATATATTGCAAGAAATGTAATCTACAATATACACAATATATGTAACTGAAGAATAAAAGATACCCATGAAAAGGCACAAAGCAGGAATTAAGTATTTTTCACAGAATTGACATGAAAGCGTATCAGATTATTTAGTGTGCATCACAAACTGCCCAATTGTATATTAAACAATGTACAACAAATTGCATAGTGGCTCTTTAATACACACTGACCGCAACTTGATTATTAATTATGAATTATGTGCCCAACGGAGAACATTGTTACCATCTGCAATAAAAACAAAATATATACATCATCTGTTTTATCTAATAAGATAACGTTTTCAGTCTGTTCACCTCTTTCCAATCATTTTTGTTGCAATAAAATGGGATTGTCAAGAAAAAAGAAAAAGAAAACATCTTCTTTAAAAAAAATATATAGAGAGAAAAGTATCGATAACATGTAGAGGATGTACGGCGATATATCGCAGTATGGACCTTTTGTCCCACCCCTTGTATGGATGGATGACAAAGTGAACAATAGAGGCGTGGAAGAGGACATTGCTGTAGGAACTACTTTACCTCTCTGTCCAGTCCGGCTGCTGCCACACTGATCACTCCACTCACTGGGTTTATATCAAACATCGCTGGCCGGGGGAGCGCTGGCACCTGAGTCAGTATCCGATAGCTAACGATGCCGTTATACGTCTCTGGGTCGTCTAGATCCACAGCCGTTACCCTCATGAAGGAATGATCTGGGTGGTTTGAAGCAAAGGGAATAGATTATTTTGAACTGGCAAATTATATTTGAAATGAAATCAAGTTGAGGACTCAAGTTTAAACCTTTATCAGAAACACGTCAAGAGGCACAATAATAGCGATCAAGCAGGAGGAACTAATAATGAGGAATCATTGGAGCACATTATGTCCTCATGATAGTGGGTCATGTATAGTTCCCCCCCAATGAATGAAGGACATATGGCATGTACACATACGTTTTATGTCGTCTCTTGTGGCCTTTTCAGGATGTGTGTAAGTCTCAAGTGCTTTCATGCAGTTTGTGGTTTTCATTGCGATTTATGATCCAACTACAAAAGAACTCTGAACAGCTACTTCCACCGAGCCAACAGGCTACTGACTGAGAGACTCTGAACAGCTACTTCCACCGGGCCAACAGGCTACTGACTGAGAGACTCTGAACAGCTACTTCCACCGGGCCAACAGGCTACTGACTGAGAGACTCTGAACAGCTACTTCCACCGGGCCAACAGGCTACTGACTGAGAGACTCTGAACAGCTACTTCCACCGGGCCAACAGGCTACTGACTGAGAGACTCTGAACAGCTACTTCCACCGGGCCAACAGGCTACTGACTGAGAGACTCTGAACAGCTACTTCCACCGGGCCAACAGGCTATACTGACTGAGAGACTCTGAACAGCTACTTCCACCGGGCCAACAGGCTACTGACTGAGAGACTCTGAACAGCTACTTCCACCGGGCCAACAGGCTACTGACTGAGAGACTCTGAACAGCTACTTCCACCGGGCCAACAGGCTACTGACTGAGAGACTCTGAACCATCAGGGACACGCACACAAAGCACCTTAAATTACTTGCACACCACACGCTGCTGCTACCTCATGCACAAAATCTCTTTTTTATTTCCAAAAAACGTTCAAGATATGTCTATTTATCATCCGCTGCTCTTTAACTTCACTGTTTAACTTGACTTTAACTTCACCGTTACATTGTATAGTAATATAGCTTAGCATAGGATTGTATAGCATAGATTATAGGAGTATAGATAGTATAGGGATAGCAACATAGCATAGGGTACCATAGTAAAGTTATATTGTATAGTATAGGATTATTTTAAGTCTATTTGTTGTATTGCACACTACTACGGTTGAGGAGCCAAGGAAAACAAGCATCTCACATTTTCAGAATGTATGTACATTTTAAAAGCTGTGACAATAAAGGAATCTGAATCTGAATGTGCCTTTAGCACACAAGTTGTTTGCTGAGGTGGTTATTTCAAATAACACTCACACTCATGTCTCTGTGCTGACCCTCTGGCCAACCATCTCCAGCATTGCACCATTGCCCTCTGGCGGTAGAAATATGTACCACAACTAGTAACTACACAAAAGTCAATGAAAGTCAATGGAGAATTCTGGAAATGAATTCCCCAAAAATACTTCCCGTCGCCAGATGTGAAACATATTCCCACATGCTCATCCTTGTGCCTCTGTAACGTTCTGTGCCAAAGCACAGGCTGATCGGCCCCATAGTTTGCAAGAGATTACGCGGATTCTCTCACACACACACGCACGCACGCACGCACGCACGCACGCACGCACGCACGCACGCACGCACGCACGCACGCACGCACGCACGCACGCACGCACGCACGCACGCACGCACGCACGCACGCACGCACGCACGCACACACACACACACACACACACACACACACACACACACACACACACACACACACACACACACACACACACACACACACACACACACACACACACACACACACACACACACACAAACAAACACACAATTTTGGACAGTTTTGGACTCCTAGCCTTATTTCCTACGTACAGATCATATTGTAGATCAGTAGTCCTTTCTCAAGTTCAAGTTTCAAGTTTCAAGTTTCTTTAATAGTTGTCATACAGAAGTACAGAATACTTTTATACAAAATGCTTCTTACTGTTACGCTCCAGAGACTGTGCAAGACAAGATAAGTATGAAATAAAATAACATAGTATAGCATGTAAATTAGAAGTAAAAAAAATGAGGTCACAGTGTTCAGTATAGACATATGTCCAATGTTCGATGCAGAATAGACGTAACTGAGTTACCATATAATATACAATACTATGCAGTGTACTAATATACAATACTATATAGTGCAAGGCAGAAATGGGATGAGGTGCAATTTAGGTACAATTTACAGTAGGTGTACGAGTTGTAGTGCAAATCCTTTATCAATAAATACAAAGTGTGTTTGTGTGATCTAAAGTGTGGAGAGTGGGTGCTGCAGTGTGTTGTTTGTTTAAGTGAGTGTGTGCGTGTGGGTGTGTGTGCTGTGTGCATTTGATGGTTGTTGCATAGTGTTTATTGTTCGTTTAGCAGCCTGATGGCCTGGGGATAGAAGCTTCTTCTGAGTCTTTCTGTGCTCGCCTTAAGACTCCGGTATCGCTTGCCTGACCGCAGCAGTTCAAAGAGGCAGTTGTTCGGGTGGCTCGAGTCCTTAATAATTCTCTTAGCCTTCCCCCTGCACCGCTTGTTGTAAATGTTCTGGAGGGTGGGAAGCCCCCCTCCAATTGTGCGTTCGGCTGAACGTGTCACTCTTTGTAGTCTGCTACGGTCTTGTGCAGTGCTATTCCCAAACCAGGAGGTGATGTTGCCAGTCAGGATGCTCTCTATGAGTAGAAGTTCCTAAGGATCTTCTGACTGACTTGGAACTTCCTTAGGCGCCTGAGGAAGTAGAGGCGTTGTCGTGCCTTCTTCACAACACTGTCAATGTGTGTGGTCCATGTCAAATCCTCGGATATGTGGGCTCCGAGGTACTTGAAACTGTTCACTCTCTCAACCGGTGCCCTGTCGATGCTGAGGGGGCTGTAGTCCTTGACCCCCGACCTCCTGAAGTCCACAATCATCTCTTTTGTTTTGCTGACGTTCAGGGAGAGGCAGTTCTCCTGACACCACTGTGACAGATTTTCTACCTCTTCCAGGTAGGCCCTCTCGTCGTTGGCAGAGATCAGGCCCACCACTACTGTGTCATCAGCAAATTTGATGATTGTGTTGTTGTTCCGCTGTGCTACGCAGTCATGTGTGTACAGGGAGTAGAGGAGGGGGATCAGAACACAGCCCTGGGGGGCCCCTATGTTGAGCGTGATGGATGAGGAGGTGCAGTTGCCTGCTCTTACCACCTGGGGTCTGCCCGTCAAGAAGTCCAAGACCCACTGGCAGAGGTCATAGTTCAAGCCCAGGTCCCTGAGCTTGGCTATGAGTTTGGAGGGGACTATGGTATTGAATGCTGAGCTGTAGTCGATGAACAGCATTCTCACATAGTTCCCCTGCCTCTTGTCCAGGTGTGATGCTGCTGTGTGCAGCACATGGGCTATGGCGTCCTCCGTGGACCTGTTGGGGCGATATGCAAATTGCAGGGGGTCCAGGTTGATGGGGAGGGAGGAACAGATGTAGCCCTTCACTAGCTTCTCAAAGCACTTCATGGCTATGGAGGTGAGGGCTACAGGGCGGTAGTCGTTGAGGCAAGCGGGCGTAGATTTTTTGGGTACAGGGATGATGGTGGACTTCTTCAGACAGGTGGGGATGACAGCCTGTTCCAAGGACAGGTTGAAGATGTCAGTGAATACCGGGGCCAGTTGGTCGGCACAGACTTTTAGGACGCGGCGGGGGATGCCGTCCGGTCCTGCTGCCTTCCTGATATTCACTTTTTTAAAGATCCGTCTCACCTCATGCTCTGTTACCCTGAACACTGAGTCTCCATCAGCAGACCCCCCCCCCCCCACTGCCGTGGTTTGTAGGCTGGTGTTGTTATTCACAGCCTCAAACCTCGCATAGAAGGAATTGAGATCATTTGCTAAGGAGATGTCACTGTTCAGTTTGAGGGAGGTGCCTTTGTAATCTGTCATTGTTCTGAGGCCCTGCCACATGCCTCTAGAGTCAGCCTGTTCAAACTGAAGTTCAACTTTATCCCTGTAACGCCGTTTTGCCTCTATTACTGCTCTCCTGACGTTGTATCTTGCCGTCTTGTGTTCTTCCATGTTGCCTGTCACCAGCCCGGTGTTGTATGCTGATGTGCGCACTTTCAGAGCCTCACGGACGGATTTATCTACCCAGGGTTTTTGATTTGGGTAGATTCTAATTGTGGTAGAGGGGATTGTTTCTTCTACCAGAGTACAGACAAAGTCAAGCACCGTTTCAGTGTATTCGTTAATATTGGCTGAGTTATCACGGAATACACTCCAGTCTGTGCATTCAAGTGCAGCTTGGAGTGTCTCCTCTGACGTCACGGTCCAACGCTTAACCTCTCGCGAGACCACCGGCGTTCGCTTGAGACTTTGTTTATACTTTGGCAAAAGAAATATGGCGGCGTGATCGGACTTACCGAATGGACTAAGAGCCTGTGACTTGTACCCATTCTTAAATTGCGAGTATACATGGTCTAATATGTTCTCGCCTCTGGTGGGACAGGTCACATGCTGATAGAAATTCGGCAACACCTTTTTAAGACGCGCGCCGTTGAAATCGCCCAGAACCACAATGGCAGCGTCAACGTTAGCTATCTGTTGTTTGTTTACCTCGTTGTGAAGTTTTGAAAGTGCGGTCCCAGTGTTCGCGTGTGGTGGGATGTACACTCCGATGAGGATGATGGACGTTAGCTCTCTCGGAAGAAAGAAGGGTTGACATTTGATCGCGATAAACTCCAGGTCTGGGGAGCAGTGGTTAGACAATTCCTTTGCGTTGCCTATATCGCACCACTCCTTGTTTATCATGAAGGCAATGCCGCCTCCCTTCGTCCTTAGTGACTCCGCCGTCCGGTCCTTGCGGAGGACAAAGAAGTGGTCTGCCGGTTCTATTGCATGATTCGGGACATCTGGAGACAGCCAAGTTTCTGTGAAACAGAGGACATTACAGTCCCGAATGTCCCTCTGGAATTGGATCCGTGCTCTGATGTCGTCCAGTTTATTTCCTATCGATTGCACATTGGCCAACAATATGCTGGGCAATGTGGTTCTGTGTCGTTTGGACCTTAGTCTGTTCCGGACCCCGGCTGCTCTTCCACGTCGTCTCGGCTTCTCCTGGCTTTGGCCACGGCCACAACAAAGGATCCCAGCCATTGCTGCTGTTCAGCAATCCGATCAAGAGAGCAATCCAATCGGTAAGTTTTCCTTAATCTAATGTCAATGATTGACTGACGGTCATACACATATAATGCACCAACAGTAGGTGCAAATAAAACTCTTAATACTATAAAAATTAACAAAAGAAAGCACAGTCTCGACGGAGCGATCAGAAAGGCAGCCGTTCGGTGCAGCGCCATTTTATTCAGAAGTCCATGCTGTTCTTCACACTGGATACCTGCAGCTCTGGTTAGTTAGCCACAAAACAAATATAAAGTAATGGGGCCACACTTCAGTCTGTACAACCCCTGAAATAAGCAAGCGCACCTTTTGAGTATGTTTAAATGTGTAAAGATGTTAAGTGCCATTCAACAATATCACAACATGGATTGTGCCGAGAAAGGACTCTACCATTCAGCAATATCACCAATGAGTAGGAAATAGGGCTAGGTATCCAAAATCGGACCATACCCAATAACCATGTTACTCAAGTCTCAAATCTGTAGCACTTTTTGTAATATGGATGTGTTGTGTATTACATATTGAAATGATGTATGGTGTAAGGCTGTCTCCCTCATAGGTAATCGCTAGGTTTGGTCTCAGTCAAGATGTTGCTAGTGGATTAGTTGATTTTTATGCTTTTCTTTTCAAGCTGAACAAGTTATTTCCTGATAAATGATAAGCACATCTCTGGTAAGCACTAGATTTGATAAGCATATCTCTGGTAAGCACTAGATTTGATAAGCATATCTCTGGTAGATTTAAACAGGTCCTTCTGTATGACGCAGGGAAATAGAATTTTGACAGATGTGTTGATGAAATAAATTAATCAATTAGTTGACAAATCCTATAACTATTGGTGGACTGAGAATTTGTTAAGGACCATCCCTGGTATGTTGTCATGGGGTTTCCGCCTGTGGTAGTGAAAGGGTTAACCATTTGTAGTGTGGTAGTGAAGGGATTAACCATATGTAGTGTGGTAGTGAAGGGATTAACCATATGTAGTGTGTTAGTGAAGGGGTTAACCCTTTGTAGTGTGGTAGTGAAATGGTTCCATTTGTAGTGTGGTAGTGAAAGGTTAACCTTCTGTAGTGTGGTAGTAAAAGGGTTAACCATCTGTGTTGTGGTAGTTAAAGGGTTAACCCTTTGTAGTGTGGTAGTGAAAGGGTTAACCAGCTGTAGTGCGGTAGTGAAATGGTTAACCATCTGTAGTGTGGTAGTGAAAGGGTTAACCATCTGTAGTGTGGTAGTGAAAGGGTTAACCCTTTGTAGTGTGGTAGTGAAAGGGTTAAATAACTATCTCACCGACGGCTGTGCCCTCGCTCACGTTGCCGTGGTAGGGGTCTTGGCTGAATACAGGTTTATTGTCGTTCTGGTCAATGACTTTGATGATAGCGGTGCAGTTAGCTGTGTGCCCCATCCCTTCCAGATCTGCAGCCTCGATGACCAGCGTGTACTTTGGATGAGTCTAAATGTAAATGTAAATAAGAGGGGGGGGGTTAGAATGAAGAGCAGATCTAAGTACAGTATGGATTAGGGATGGGATGATACGAGTAACTCACAATACGATACTGATATCTGGCCCTCCATAATGATAATATCACTCAGATACACAATATCTGCGATAATCAATATATTGCAAGAAATGTAATCTACAATATACACAATATATGTAACTGAAGAAGAAAAGATACCCATGAAAAGGCACAAAGCAGGAATTATGTATTTTTCACAGAATTGACATGAAAGCGTATCAGATTATTTAGTGTGCATCACAAACTGCCCAATTGTATATTAAACAATGTACAACAAATTGCATAGTGGCTCTTTAATACACACTGACCGCAACTTGATTATTAATTATGAATTATGTGCCCAATGGAGAACATTGTTACCATCTGCAATAAAAACAAAATATATACATCATCTGTTTTATCTAATAAGATAACGTTTTCAGTCTGTTCACCTCATTCCAATAATTTTTGTTGCAATAAAATGGAATTGTCAAGAAAAAAAGAAAAAGAAAACATCTTCTTTAAAAAAAATATATAGAGAAAAGTATCCATAACATGTGGAGGATGTACGGCGATATATCGCAGTATGGACCTTTTGTCCCACCCCTTCTATGGATGGATGACAAAGTGAACAATAGAGGCGTGGAAGAGGACATTGCTGTAGGAACTACTTTACCTCTCTGTCCAGTCCGGCTGCTGCCACACTGATCACTCCACTCACTGGGTTTATATCAAACATCGCTGGCCGGGGGAGCGCTGGCACCTGAGTCAGTATCCGATACCTAACGATGCCGTTATACGTCTCTGGGTCGTCTAGATCCACAGCCGTTACCCTCATGAAGGAATGATCTGGGTGGTTTGAAGCAAAGGGAATAGATTATTTTGAACTGGCAAATTATATTTGAAATGAAATCAAGTTTGGAGGACTCAAGTTTAAACCTTTATCAGAAACACGTCAAGAGGCACAATAATAGCGATCAAGCAGGAGGAACTAATAATGAGGAATCATTGGAGCACATTATGTCCTCATGATAGTGGGTCATGTATAGTTCCCCCCCAATGAATGAAGGACATATGGCATGTACACATACGTTTTATGTCGTCTCTTGTGGCCTTTTCAGGATGTGTGTAAGTCTCAAGTGCTTTCATGCAGTTTGTGGTTTTCATTGATTTCTGATCCACCTCCAAAAGAACTCTGAACAGCTACTTCCACCGGGCCAACAGGCTACTGACTGAGAGACTCTGAACAGCTACTTCCACCGGGCCAACAGGCTACTGACTGAGAGACTCTGAACAGCTACTTCCACCGGGCCAACAGACTACTGACTGAGAGACTCTGAACAGCTACTTCCACCGGGCCAACAGGCTACTGACTGAGAGACTCTGAACAGCTACTTCCACCGGGCCAACAGGCTACTGACTGAGACTCTGAACAGCTACTTCCACCGGGCCAACAGGCTACTGACTGAGAGACTCTGAACCATCAGGGACACGCACACAAAGCACCTTAAATTACTTGCACACCACACGCTGCTGCTACCTCATGCACAAAATCTCCTTTTTATTTCCAAAAAACATTCAAGATATATCTATTTATCATCCGCTGCTCTTTAACTTCACTGTTTAACTTGACTTTAACTTCACCGTTACATTGTATAGTAATATAGCTTAGCATAGGATTGTATAGCATAGATTATAGGAGTATAGATAGTATAGGGATAGCAACATAGCATAGGGTACCATAGTAAAATTATATT
The DNA here is from genome assembly GCF_963971535.1 of Notolepis coatsorum. Classification (NCBI taxonomy): domain Eukaryota; kingdom Metazoa; phylum Chordata; class Actinopteri; order Aulopiformes; family Paralepididae; genus Notolepis; species Notolepis coatsorum. The sequence goes on from NC_140179.1 coordinate 73,632,250, forward strand.
TGTTGTGAAGGGCCAGATTAAAACTGAGAATCTACCTTTATTGTTTGATAGACATTGTATATTATTTATATATACACGTTATATCCCTTTAAGCCTGCGTGTAAATCATAGTAATATTCACTTTCCTTAAGGATAATGCCCCCTGACGGCGGCGCCAGGCAGTCTCGCACTCAGACAGGTGCAATGGGCGAGTTTGGGGCAAGTCGGGACATGCCCTTGGCAGTGTATTGATTCCGGGCAAGTGGTTAGGTTTGGAACTAGAAAGCCACTTAAGTATATATATCGGCGCAGGTGCGCATAGAAGCAGTTCGTCTAAGCAAGCAGTGTGACAAGTTCGTCTAAAGCAGCAGTGTGACAAGTTCGGTAACAGTGAAGTGAGCAGCAGTGCGTCTAACAGAGCGTGGAGAACCACGTGCGAAGGGAATAGTAAAGTGTCAGAGTTTAATGCAGTAACGTCAAGTTCGACCTAATCTAATGTGAAGTAAATAGTCGTTCACTTATTGTATATCGTGCAACCACAGTTAGTTCGTGTGTAGCATTGGACATGTGCACAGGAGAACCAGCGTCGGCGATTGCAGAACCATTACTGGTTGGATTATATTGATTTGGAACGTGTTACCCGGAGAAGAGCCGCGTTGATTTCCACTATCGTTGGGATTCAACCTCGTCAGTTTGATATCTCATGCATCAAAAGTACTCCTGAAAATCATCAAGAACAGAATAGAACCCATAATTGAACATCAGCTCTCGGATAGCCAAATGGGTTTTCGCAAAGGAAAAGGAACAAGAGATGCAATCTGCCAACTCAGAATCATTGGTGAAAAATCGATAGACCAACAGAAGAAGCTGTATATTTGCTTCATCGATTTCACGAAGGCCTTCAACAGAGTTGAACATACAACATTGATGAGAACAATGGAAGAATTCAAAATACCAGTTTCTGACCGAAGAATAATTGCCAACTTATACTGGAGGCAGAAGGCTAATGTTAGAATAGGAAAGGAGAAATCAAGAGACTTCCCGGTGGAGAAGGGTGTAAGACAAGGATGCATCTTGTCCCCTGTACTCTTTAATATGTACAGTGAATCACTGATGAAAAAAGGTCTGAGAGAAGGGAAAGGAGTAAAACTTGGCGAAGAGAACATCACCAATATAAGATACGCGGATGACACTGCTATAGTCTGTAACTGTCAAGAAGATCTACAGGACATGATGAATAAGCTGAATGTCGAATGCAAAAACTATGGAATGTCACTAAACACAAAGAAAACTAAAGTAATGATCATTGAAAAAACACCAGGAACTGTTTGTAAAATACAGGTGGATGGAGAAAAACTTGAACAAGTGAAGGAGTACATGTACCTTGGAAGCTGGATCAGTGAAGGTGGAAGAGCTAACATGGACATTAAGAGAAGAACCGGAATTGCAAAGGGCGCATTCTGGAACCATAAAGAATTATTGAGAAGAAACATAAGTTGGAAAACGAAGACCAGGATTTTGGAAACGTATGTTATGTCATACGGAGCAGAAGCATGGACGCTGAATGAAGAGGCAAAGAGGATGATAGACTCTTTTGAAATGTGGACACTGAGGAAGATGCTGAAGATAACATGGAAGGATAAGATCAAGAATGAGGAGGTACTGAGAAGAGCGGATATGCAAGGAGGACAGCTGCTGGAGAGGTTGAAAAAGAGAAAGATGGAGTTGTGCGGGCATGTTCTGAGAGGATCCAGCGGGGAGATGTTCAAGAAGGTGGTGATGGGGAAGGTGGATGGAAAGAGAGGAAGTGGAAGACCAAGAAGAGGCTGGGTAGACGATGTCTGTGATTGGAGTGGAGTGAGAGGCGGAGTCACGGAGTTGGAGAGAAGAAGTGGGGACAGAATGGGTTGGAGAGTGATAGGCAACCTTCGGAACGAAGAAGCCACCTAATGATGATGATGAGGATTACAACTCGGGCTGGCCTCGTGGACAGAGGCTGGCTGGCTGTCATCAGTGCTATCGAGCATTTGGATTACAATTATTGCTTTGCTGCTGATCGTTGGATTTACAAGGACCGACTCCTGTACGTGGAGTCTCTTTATTCTTCATTGAATCAGACTGAGTATCCGAACATTCCTCTACCCTCTAAGCCTTCCAACCCCGGAGGGAACCCAGTGTCTCCAGGCGGTACCAGCGTTGCCTTCTATAGTTGCTATTATACGACAGGTGGTGTCAGCTTAGACCCATCATAGGATTCCTGCTATTCCTAGTGACTCATGCTATTGACTGACTTTACGCATATTCTTCGCCATACAAGCGCGAACCTAATTCTCCTTCTGTAACCTAATGTTGCATAATAATAAAATACCCTCAAATACTATTTCTTTGTCAATGCCGTGTTCTTGTGAGTGTTCACCATCTATATTCGATGTACTGTCTGGCCAGTAATTAAAGTATATAACTAGCAGTGGTTTAATCTATCACAATCTTTAATACAGTCAGGGTTTTGTAACCCCTCAGTTACAATTGGTCCTTCGAGCCGGAGGGTATCAGTGATATTTAATATAATATTAATATTGACATGGCCAGCGGTGGACACTCTCCAAACGGCTCCCCCAAGCTAGAACGCCCGCAGCGCAAACGTCAGCCACCTCCATATCTAGAGGACTTCGCTTTCGTTTTACCCCCTAGCTTATCTAAACGGATAAAACGGATAGTTTAAGCATGCCCACTCCTATTGACTTAGCTCACAGGGGGGACCAAGCGGGACATGACGTGACTATACCTCCAGACAGCGTCACCGGGATAGACCCCGGAGCGCTCCAGGATAAAGAAAGCGCTCCAGGGATAGACCCCGGTGCACAACCAACCCAAGAGCGCGTACCCGAGACAGCCCTCGGCGCGCAACCACGAGAAGAGTACCGCGCTCAAGAGATAGACCTCGGAGCGCGCCAGGAGAACAGTTCTCCACCAAGCCCTGTCCGCACCCGATCACCTCCACCAGTGTCATCCCCCAGCGAGGCTGACCAGAGACTGGCGCAAGCCTTGATCGCCACGCTGACAGCTTCAACCGAAAGAGACCGACTCCAAGGTGAGCGCGACCAACTCCAGGCACAAGCCCTTAGTGAGCGCGAACACTCTGCAGCGGAACGAGAGCGCCTCCAGGCGCAAGCACTTAGTGAGCGCGAACACTCTGCAGCGGAACGAGAGCGCCGCCAAGCGCAACAACAGAGTGAGCGCGAACATTCTGCACTAGAAAGGAACGTCTCCAAGCACAACAACAGAACAAGCGCGAGACCATCAGACTGGAAGAGAGGCGCCTCCAGGCTGAAGAAAACATTCAGCGCGACGCCACCCACGCGCAACGCCATGCACAGCGCGACACCGCCAATGCACAGCGCGAGATGGAAAGAGACCGGCTGCAGGCGCAGATGGTGGAGCAACTACTCCAGAGGGTGACCCCTCACTCCTCCACCCGGAGCTCCCGGAGATCATCACGACACGGGTCGAGGGCACCTTCCCCTCCCCGACAAATCTACACGGGACCCAGCCAGCAGGAAGAACCTGCCTACGTCGCCGAGCCCCCTCCGCAACTAGTCTACACGGGACCCAGCCAGCAGGAAGAACCTGCCTACGTCGCCGAGCCCCCTCCGCAACCAGTCTACACGGGACCCAGCCAGCAGGAAGAACCTGCCTACGTCGCCGAGCCCCCTCCCCGACCGGTCTATACGGGACCCAGCCAACGGGAAGATCCCGCCTACGTCGCCGAGAAACTAACTAGAAGACTCCAGGATCTAGCGGAGGAAGAGGAGGGATATCAAGCCCACCAGCACGAACCTACTTTGGACCAGGAGGCCCAGTACAGCCCCGACCTCAGCCCTGAGTCACTGCGCTACAAACCCCCGACCCAATCCAGGGTTGAGTTTAATACACAGTCAGCAACGAGGAGCAGCACCTGGGGGCCCGGCCTCTTGTACCCACCCAGCACTAACCCACGACCACCCGTACGGGGAGACTCGCCCAGGAGGCCTCTCCCCCTACGCTCATCGGTGTCCCAGCCATCTATGGCATCTTACCTTGGAACACCGACGTTCCCAGACTTTACGCGTGAGGACAGAGCACAGTACACGGAATTACGCATGTGTTTAGAGACTATAATGTCCGATGTCCACGACGAGTCGTACAAATATGCCATCCTCCTCAAGCATCTCAAGGTGCCCAGAGCGCATAACATAGCGCTGGCATATTCGAACTCAAGCACCCCATACTCAGCGGCTCTGGTGGCCCTCGACGCGCGCTATGGACGCATATGGGATTACGTGATCCAAGAAATACGAGATATCGACCGCCTCCCCCCAGCCAAAGACAATAGAGCACTGGATGACCTCTCTATCAAGGTACAATCCCTCGTGGGGATGCTGGGGTCCCAAAAGGAGAAGGGAAGATATGAACTGTATGCGAATTCTAACGTGGAGCGAATACTGGAGAAGCTCCCTCCAGCCCGTCAAGAACGTTTTCGGCGGCAGAAAGACCACCGTGACCCCAATGGCCCAGAACCATCCCTCCTAGACCTAGCTGATTTCCTCGCCAGGGAGGTCAGCAGTCTACGACTGGACACATTCGTGTGGGGTGGCTCTGACCATAAAGATGGATCGAGAAGGTTCAACGACAACCGCCGGTCCGTGACCGTGATGCACCAGGCCGAGGTTGTGTCACGGCACACGAGCCATAACCCCCACGCCAAGGAGAAGTGGAAGGCTGTCTGTCAGTACTGTGACAGTGAACACCAGCTGTCACAGTGCGACGCCTTCAAAGACTTAACCACAGCCGAAATAGGCCAGTGGCTTAAGGACAAACACTGCTGCTTCCGCTGCGCGCGCGGCCACATGGCAGCTGAGTGCCGCCTGAAGAAAAGATGCGGCAAGTGTGACGGCGCCCATCTAGACGTCCTGCATGAGACCAACAAGCGCCCGCCAGGAAACCAAAGTGGGCCCATCACGGTGATGTACCATGCCGAGGCGGTGTCACCACAGACCAGTCCTGAACCCCCCCCCTGGTGTCCTGACTGTTGCAGCAGACACTGGGAGTCACGGTGCTACTCGTACCATCTCGATTCGGTGTCACCACAGACAGGTCACAATCCCCCGGCCAAAGAGGTATGGAAGATCGCCTGTACGTACTGCCGCAGAGGACACTGGCTGGCACAGTGCGACGTGTTCCCGAAACTGACCATCGCCGAAATGGAGCAGTGGATTGCGTCTGACCCCCCCGAAGCCGGTCACCGCCGATTCCTGTGCGAGGATAACATGCGAAGAATAGCCCGACGAGGCAACCGACCAACAGGAGTGCTCCACATAGACCCCAAGCATAGCGGGAGCCCCCGAGTGCTCATCAAAGTGGTCAGAGTGCTCCTGAGCTACAAGGACAAGGTCCTGGACACTTACGCCGTCCTAGATGATGGGTCTGAAAAGACTCTCCTCCTCGCTTCCGCCGCAGCCCAGTTGGGCCTGCGGGGTACCAAAGAAACAATGACAATCCGTACTATTCAGCGAGACCTGAAAACCATAAAGGGCAAGAACGTCTCATTCACAATAGCAGCGGTCGGGCAGCCCGAGAAGCGGTACAGCATCACCAAGGCATTTACAGGCCATGACATAGGTCTGTCAAGCTACAACTACCCCATCCCACAGCTGATGGCGAAGTACGCGCACCTACGCAGACCTATACCGCTCATCGACGGCGCCACACCGACCCTGCTCATAGGCTCCGACCACGCGGACCTCATTGTACCAATCGAGGCGGCCCACATCGGACCCAAAGGATGCCCAGTCGCGGTCAAGACCCGACTGGGGTGGACGCTCCAGGGCGCCCTCTACGGACTTGCCAGCCAACTCACGCCTACACGCTGCCTGCACACAAAGGTGAGCGACACAGGCCACTCTCGTACCGCCCGTTGAGAGGCTAATGACATTAGACGGGAAGCCTGTGAGAGAACCGTGGGCTCAAGAAAAGGGAGTTCCGAATTCCACCCCCCTCAGCTGCGCTCCAAGGGACGTAGCTGACTTCGAACCCAGCAACCCAAACTACCTCTCGATGGGGCGGCCGGAACCGGCCCCTCCTCAGACGGGGTACAGACCGAACAAGAGGAACAGACGGAGGATGTGGAGACACAGCCAAGCACAGATCGACCAGTCTCTGGCCCGCTTCCTACTAAGCTACCTACCATCCCTTCCAGCCCGTCAGAAGCGGGTCAAGGACAGGGACAACCTGAAAGTGGACACAGTCGTTATGATCATAGACCAGTCACTACCCCGAGCTATGTGGCCGGCCGGCCGCGTAAGCAAAGTGATCACTGGTGCCGACGGGAAGGTCAGAGCGGCAGAAGTTATTGTCCAAGGGCGGACTTACACCCGACCTGTGGCGAGGCTGATAGAGTTGCCGGAGATCCCTGACTCCCCTGATGACGACCATGACCCACTGACTTTGTAGATTGCCCTACTCCTCACAACAGACATTGAGCAGTTGACTGGACTATTAATCTGTCTCCCTTAACTAATTAGGTGCAGACTAATTAGGAGGCGGCTGTTGTGAAGGGCCAGATTAAAACTGAGAATCTACCTTTATTGTTTTATAGACATTGTATATTATTTATATATACACGTTATATCCCTTTAAGCCTGCATGTAAATCATAGTAATATTCACTTTCCTTAAGGATAATGCCCCCTGACGGCGGCGCCAGGCAGTCTCGCACTCAGACAGGTGCAATGGGCGAGTTTGGGGCAAGTCGGGACATGCCCTTGGCAGTGTATTGATTCCGGGCAAGTGGTTAGGTTTGGAACTAGAAAGCCACTTAAGTATATATATCGGCGCAGGTGCGCATAGAAGCAGTTCGTCTAAGCAAGCAGTGTGACAAGTTCGTCTAAAGTGTGACAAGTTCGGTAACAGTGAAGTGAGCAGCAGTGCGTCTAACAGAGCGTGGAGAACCACGTGCGAAGGGAATAGTAAAGTGTCAGAGTTTAATGCAGTAACGTCAAGTTCGACCTAATCTAATGTGAAGTAAATAGTCGTTCATTTATTGTATATCGTGCAACCACAGTTTGTTCGTGTGTAGCATTGGACATGTGCACAGGAGAACCAGCGTCGGCGATTGCAGAACCATTACTGGTTGGATTATATTGATTTGGAACGTGTTACCCGGAGAAGAGCCGCGTTGATTTCCACTATCGTTGGGATTCAACCTCGTGAGGATTACAACTCGGGCTGGCCTCGTGGAGAGGCTGGCTGGCTGTCATCAGTGCTATCGAGCATTTGGATTACAATTATTGCTTTGCTGCTGATCGTTGGATTTACAAGGACCGACTCCTGTACGTGGAGTCTCTTTATTCTTCATTGAATCAGACTGAGTATCCGAACATTCCTCTACCCTCTAAGCCTTCCAACCCCGGAGGGAACCCAGTGTCTCCAGGCGGTACCAGCGTTGCCTTCTATAGTTGCTATTATACGACGAGCTTAGACCCATCGTAGGATTCCTGCTATTCCTAGTGACTCATGCTATTGACTGACTTTACGCATATTCTTCGCCATACAAGCGCGACCCTAATTCTCCTTCTGTAACCTAATGTTGCATAATAATAAAATACCCTCAAATACTATTTCTTTGTCAATGCCGTGTTCTTGTGAGTGTTCACCATCTATATTCGATGTACTGTCTGGCCAGTAATTAAAGTACATAACTAGCAGTGGTTTAATCTATCACAATCTTTAATGCAGTCAGGGTTTTGTAACCCCTCAGTTACAATATTGTATAGTATAGGATTATTTTAAGTCTATTTGTTGTATTGCACACTACTACGGTTGAGGAGCCAAGGAAAACAAGCATCTCACATTTTCAGAATGTATGTACATTTTAAAAGCTGTGACAATAAAGGAATCTGAATCTGAATGTGCCTTTAGCACACAAGTTGTTTGCTGAGGTGGTTATTTCAAATAACACTCACACTCATGTCTCTGTGCTGACCCTCTGGCCAACCATCTCCAGCATTGCACCATTGCCCTCTGGCTGTAGAAATATGTACCACAACTACACAAAAGTCAATGAAAGTCAATGGAGAATTCTGGAAATGAATTCCCCAAAAATACTTCCCGTCGCCAGATGTGAAACATATTCCCACATGCCCATCCTTGTGCCTCTGTAACGTTCTGTGCCAACGCACAGGCTGATCGGCCCCATAGTTTGCAAGAGATTACGCGGATTCTCACACACACACACACACACACACACACACACACACACACACACACACACACACACACACACACACACACACACACACTCACACACACACACACACACACACACACACACACACACACACACACACACACACACACACACACACACACACACACACACACACACACACACACACACACACACACACACACACACACACACACACACAATTTTGGACTCCTAGCCTTATTTCCTACGTACAGATCATATTGTAGATCAGTAGAGTCCTTTCTCAGCACAGTCCATGCTGTTCTTCACACTGGATACCTGCAGCTCTGGCTAGTTAGCCACAAAACCAATATAAAGTAATGGGGCCACACTTCCGTCTGTACAACCCCTGAAATAAGCAAGCGCACCTTTTGAGTATGTTTAAATGTGTAAACATGTTAAGTGCCATTCAACAATATCACAACATGGATTGTGCCGAGAAAGAACCCTACCATTCAGCAATATCACCAATGAGTAGGAAATAGGGCTAGGTATCCAAAATCGGACCATACCCAATAACCATGTTACTCAAGTCTCAAATCTGTAGCACTTTTTGTAATATGGATGTGTTGTGTATTACATATTGAAATGATGTATGGTGTAAGGCTGTCTCCTTCATACTGTAGGTAATCGCTAGGTTTGGTCTCAGTCAAGATGTTGCTAGTTGATTAGTTGATTTTTATGCTTTTCTTTTCAAACTGAACAAGTTATTTCCTGATAAATGATAAGCACATCTCTGGTAAGCACTAGATTTGATAAGCATATCTCTGGTAGATTTAAACAGGTCCTTCTGTATGACGCAGGGAAATAGAATTTTGACAGATGTGTTGATGAAATAAATTAATCAATTAGTTGACAAATCCTATAACTATTGGTGGACTGAGAATTTGTTTAGGACCATCCCTGGTATGTTGTCATGGGGTTTCCACCTGTGGTAGTGAAAGGGTTAACCATTTGTAGTGTGGTAGTGAAGGGATTAACCATATGTAGTGTGGTAGTGAAGGGATTAACCATATGTAGTGTGTTAGTGAAGGGGTTAACCCTTTGTAGTGTGGTAGTGAAATGGTTCCATTTGTAGTGTGGTAGTGAAAGGTTAACCTTCTGTAGTGTGGTAGTAAAAGGGTTAACCATCTGTGTTGTGGTAGTGAAAGGGTTAACCCTTTGTAGTGTGGTAGTGAAAGGGTTAACCAGCTGTAGTGCGGTAGTGAAAGGGTTAACCATCTGTAGTTTGGTAGTGAAAGGGTTAACCATCTGTAGTGTGGTAGTGAAATGGTTAACCATCTGTAGTGTGGTAGTGAAAGGGTTAACCCTTTGTAGTGTGGTAGTGAAAGGGTTAAATAACTATCTCACCGACGGCTGTGCCCTCGCTCACGTTGCCGTGGTAGGGGTCTTGGCTGAATACAGGTTTATTGTCGTTCTGGTCAATGACTTTGATGATAGCGGTGCAGTTAGCTGTGTGCCCCATCCCTTCCAGATCTGCAGCCTCGATGACCAGCGTGTACTTTGGATGAGTCTAAATGTAAATGTAAATAAGAGGGGGGGGGGGGTTAGAATGAAGAGCAGATCTATGTACAGTATGGATTAGGGATGGGATGATACGAGTAACTCACAATACGATACTGATATCTGGCCTCCATAATGATAATATCACTCAGATACACAATATCTGCGATAATCAATATATTGCAAGAAATGTAATCTACAATATACACAATATATGTAACTGAAGAAGAAAAGATACCCATGAAAAGGCACAAAGCAGGAATTATGTATTTTTCACAGAATTGACATGAAAGCGTATCAGATTATTTAGTGTGCATCACAAACTGCCCAATTGTATATTAAACAATGTAGGCCTACAACAAATTGCATAGTGGCTCTTTAATACACACTGACCGCAACTTGATTATTAATTATGAATTATGTGCCCAACGGAGAACGTTGTTACCATCTGCAATAAAAACAAAATATATACATCATCTGTTTTATCTAATAAGATAACGTTTTCAGTTTGTTCACCTCATTCCAATAATTTTTGTTGCAATAAAATGGGATTGTCAAGAAAAAAGAAAAAGAAAACATCTTCTTTAAAAAAAATATATAGAGAAAAGTATCGATAACATGTGGAGGATGTACGGCGATATATCGCAGTATGGACCTTTTGTCCCACCCCTTGTATGGATGGATGACAAAGTGAACAATAGAGGCGTGGAATAGGACATTGCTGTAGGAACTACTTTACCTCTCTGTCCAGTCCGGCTGCTGCCACACTGATCACTCCACTCACTGGGTTTATATCAAACATCGCTGGCCAGGGGAGCGCTGGCACCTGAGTCAGTATCCGATACCTAACGATGCCGTTATACGTCTCTGGGTCGTCTAGATCCACAGCCGTTACCCTCATGAAGGAATGATCTGGGTGGTTTGAAGCAAAGGGAATAGATTATTTTGAACTGGCAAATTATATTTGAAATGAAATCAAGTTTGGAGGACTGAAGTTTAAACCTTTATCAGAAACACGTCAAGAGGCACAATAATAGCGATCAAGCAGAAGGAACTAATAATGAGGAATCATTGGAGCACATTATGTCCTCATGATAGTGGGTCATGTATAGTTCCCCCCCAATGAATGAAGGACATATGGCATGTACACATACGTTTTATGTCGTCTCTTGTGGCCTTTTCAGGATGTGTGTAAGTCTCAAGTGCTTTCATGCAGTTTGTGGTTTTCATTGCGATTTATGATCCACCTACAAAAGAACTCTGAACAGCTTCTTCCACCGGGCCAACTGGCTACTGACTGAGAGACTCTGAACAGCTACTTCCACCGGGCCAACAGGCTACTGACTGAGAGACTCTGAACAGCTACTTCCACCGGGCCAACAGGCTACTGACTGAGAGACTCTGAACAGCTACTTCCACCGGGCCAACAGGCTACTGACTGAGAGACTCTGAACAGCTACTTCCGCCGGGGCAACAGGCTACTGACTGAGAGACTCTGAACAGCTACTTCCACCGGGCCAACAGGCTACTGACTGAGAGACTCTGAACAGCTACTTCCACCGGGCCAACAGGCTACTGACTGAGAGACTCTGAACCATCAGGGACACGCACACAAAGCACCTTAAATTACTTGCACACCACACGCTGCTGCTACCTCATGCACAAAATCTCTTTTTTATTTCCAAAAAACGTTCAAGATATGTCTATTTATCATCCGCTGCTCTTTAACTTCACTGTTTAACTTGACTTTAACTTCACCGTTACATTGTATAGTAATATAGCTTAGCATAGGATTGTATAGCATAGATTATAGGAGTATAGATACTATAGGGATAGCAACATAGCATAGAGTACCATAGTAAAGTTATATTGTATATAGGATTATTTTAAGTCTATTTGTTGTATTGCACACTACTACGGTTGAGGAGCCAAGGAAAACAAGCATCTCACATTTTCAGAATGTATGTACATTTTAAAAGCTGTGACAATAAAGGAATCTGAATCTGAATGTGCCTTTAGCACACAAGTTGTTTGCTGAGGTGGTTATTTCAAATAACACTCACACTCATGTCTCTGTGCTGACCCTCTGGCCAACCATCTCCAGCATTGCACCATTGCCCTCTGGCGGTAGAAATATGTACCACAACTACACAAAAGTCAATGAAAGTCAATGGAGAATTCTGGAAATGAATTCCCCAAAAATACTTCCCGTCGCCAGATGTGAAACATATTCCCACATGCTCATCCTTGTGCCTCTGTAACGTTCTGTGCCAAAGCACAGGCTGATCGGCCCCATAGTTTGCAAGAGATTACGCGGATTCTCACACACGCACGCACGCACGCACGCACGCACGCACGCACGCACGCACGCACGCACGCACGCACGCACGCACACACACACACACACACACACACATACACACACACACACACACACACACACAACACACACACACACACACACACACACACACACACACACACACACACACACACACACACACACACACACAATTTTGGACAATTTTGGACTCCTAGCCTTATTTCCTACGTACAGATCATATTGTAGATCAGTAGAGTCCTTTCTCAGCACAGTTCATGCTGTTCTTCACACTGGATACCTGCAGCTCTGGCTAGTTAGCCACAAAACCAATATAAAGTAATGGGGCCACACTTCAGTCTGTACAACCCCTGAAATAAGCAAGTGCACCTTTTGAGTATGTTTAAATGTGTAAACATGTTAAGTGCCATTCAACAATATCACAACATGGATTGTGCTGAGAAAGGACCCTACCATTCAACAATATCACAACATGGATTGTGCGGAGAAAGGACCCTACCATTCAGCAATATCACCAATGAGTAGGAAATAGGGCTAGGTATCCAAAATCGGACCATACCTGTTACGAAGGATCAGATTAAACCGAATATATATATTTACTAATTGATATATATTGCATAATATTTGTATATCGTCTGATATCCCTTGTGTATTCTTTGTACATATACACGGAATATCCCTTTTACCTAGTACAGACCATAATATTTCGTTCTCCTATTGGACAGCGGTCCCTTAGGCGCCACTGCCATACCCCCAAGGTCTAGTTCAAAGTCACCGCCAAAGACATGCCTGGACATGAACGGCTCAGCGCAAGAATACGAGACAGGAATAAGGCTGGTACTAGTTTGTTCACCTAATGTATAAATATGGCGCAGGTGAATACAGAAGTTAGTTAACCTAGAGTTCGAGTTACCCAAGTGAAGCCTCACCCACGATACAACGTGCGGTGAAGTAGGGCCCGTTTGGCCCCAAATAGAGCATTGAGACCGTGTGCGAATTGATAGCTGAAGTATCAGAGTTTAACGCTGTACCGTCGAGTTCGACCTATTCTATTAATTCAGTAATAGTCTATTTATGTATAGTGTATCGTGCGGCTACCGTTCTACAGTGACCAGCATTACCAACGTTTCCTCGTACCAGCTAGTGTGCTTATCCAGGCTGGGCAGCTTACCCTGACGCCTTCATCCGAGGAGCCCTAGACGAGGACCGTGTGGACATGTACACTGGATAACCTACCCGACGACTACATAGCCCTTTTCGGCTGGATTATATTTGCTTTGGTCCTGTAGCTGATGGAGCGGAGAATCGTCTACACCCACAATTGTGTGGGATTTACCCTGTGAGGAGCAACGTCGAGCCCGCCTCTAAGACGCCTGAGGCTGGCTAGCTTTCTTCCATGCGGAGCTGCATGCCGGAGAATAGCTGTTATTCGTCTGCGGATCAAGAGATTATTGCACCGTCTCCTGTACCTGGAGTCTCCTTATTCTTCGTTGACCCAGACTTTCGTTACCGACAAATCCTCTCCCCTTGCTGGCCTACAACCGGAGGGACCCTACTAGTATCTCCCGCTGCCCTACTAGTGTACCATAGATATAATTCCTAGGATACAGGTGGTATTCATTATCTCCTGCGTAATATTATAATGGACTTACGCTCTTGACTTACTCACGCACATTCTTCGCCTTACAAGCGCGACTCTAAGTAAAGTAATGTAATCTACTATCATTGCTGCTAATAAATATTATTCTAACCAAGATTTGTGTGGAACCGTGTCATTGTGGAGGTGTTCATCTCATATACCTGTGTACTGTATGGCCAGTAGTAATGTACATAAGACAGTAGTGGTTTAATGATACCATACTTATTTAATACAGTCAGGGAATTGTACCCCTCAGTAACAATTGGTCCTTCGAGCCGGAGGGTAACTAGCGTAATATTAATATAATATTAATATTGACATGGCCAATGATGAACACTCCACAAACGGTTCTCCTAAAATAGATCGCCCGCAGCGTAGACGGCAGCCACCTCAGTACCTAGAGGACTACGCTGCCAGTATACTACCTAGCTTTCTACAGACGTTAAACGCGGAAAAAGCGGATAGTAAAAGTATGTCAAACCCTACCGACCAGGCGACCCCGCCAGTAGAGACCCTAGTGGGTTCTAACGTAACTGACCAAGCTCACGGGGGGGACCAGGAGGGACCTGACATGACTTTACCCCCCGCCAACGTCGACGAGGTAGTCCCCGGAGAGCTCCAGGATAAAGAAAGCCCTCCAGGGACGGAACCCGACCCACCACAAGAAGATACGCACACCCAGGAGATAGACCTCCTCGGTACGCGACAGGAGAACGGATCTCCAACGAGTACTACCAGAAGCCGATCACCTCTACCAGTGTCTTCCCCCAGCGAGGCGGACAAGATGCTGGCGCAGGCCTTTATCGCCACCCTGGCAGCCTCAACCGAACGCGATCGACTCCAAGCACAGACGCTTAGCGAGCGCGAACATTCTTCCATGGAACAAGAACGCTTCCACGCGAAACTCCAAGCGCAAGCCCTTAGTGAACGCGAACACTCTGCGACCGAGCGAGAGCGCTTCCAGGCGCAGCAACGGAGTGACGAAGACCGCATACGCCTAGAGACTAGACGCCTCCAGACGGAAGAGAATATGGAAAGAGACCGCGCCGAAGCCCAGGGCGCCGCCGCCGGTGCCCAACGCGAAGCAGAGCGCGACCTCGCTCACACCAAGCGCGAAGCCGAGCGCGACCGATTACAAGCGCAGATAATGGAGCAACTGATTGCCAGGGTAACCCCCCCTCCCTCCGCACGGGGCTCCAGGGCCTCGTCAAGACAGGGGTCTAGGGCACCCTCCCCTACCCGATCAAGCGAGCCTGAGCCCGGCCAACAGAGAGAGCCTATACCCCTCTCCGAACCCCTTCCCCGACCGGTCCAAGCGAGACCCAGCAACAGGGAAGAACCGGCCTATGCCGCGGAGAGACTAAATAGACGACTACAGGATCTAGATGACCTGGCAGAGGAAGAAGAAGAGGGAGAGGAGGAGAGTCAAGCCCAACAGCATCATCGTACTCCACAGGACCAGGAGGTCCAGTAAAGCCCAGACTTTACCCCCGCGGCTCTGCGCTACAGACCCCCGACTCAATTCACGGGTGAGCTTGACGCACAACCAGCCCCGAGGAACAGCACCTGGGTACACGGGCCTTGGTACCCGACAGGTACCAGCCCACCACGACAAGTAAGAGGAGACTCGCCTAGGAGGCCTCTCCTCCAACGCTCACCGATGTGCCAGCCATCCATGGCATCGTACCTTGGCACACCGACGTTCCCGGACTTCACACACGAGAACAGAGCACAGTACACAGAGCTATGAATGTGCTTAGAGACAATGATGTCCGATGTAACAGATGAACCGTACAAGTATGCTATCCTACTCAAGCACCTGAAGGTGCCCAGAGCGCACAATATAGCGCTGGCATATTCCACCTCTACTACCCCATACACCGCGGCTCTAGCAGCCCTCGACCAACGTTATGGACGCATATGGGACTACGTAATACAAGAGATAAGGAATATTGACCGTCTACCCCCATTGGATTGGATACGTTCGTGCGGAGCACGCCAAGCTCCAGAGAGGGACCTAGGAGAGCAAACGATGGCGGCAGGCTGGTGACCGCCATGCACCAAGCCGAATCAGTACCGAGCAACAAGAACCACAGTACCCCCTCGATGAAAGAGAAGTGGAAGATTGTATGCCCGTACTGCGAAAAGGAACACTGGCTGTCACACTGTGACACGTTCAAGAAGATGACCGCCGACGAGGTGAGTCAATGGATAAAGTCCAACCGACGCTGTTACCGATGTGCGCGCAATCACATGGCAGCCGAGTGCCGCTTAAAGAAGAGGTGTAGTCGGTGTGACGGAGCCCACTTGGACGCCCTACATGACAGTAACAGAAGAAAGCCTGCACCCTCAAGCAGCACAAAGGCAAGTGTTATGTACATTGACCCCGCCAGCAGCGGGGGCGCCCGGGTGCTCTTGAAGGTGGTTTGCGTAACATTGAGTTACGAAGACAAGGTCATGGACACTTACGCCGTCCTTGACGACGGGTCAGAGAAGACCCTTCTCCTCGCGTCCGCTGCGGCCCAGCTGGGGCTGCGGGGGAGCGAAGAAACGATGACGATTCGGACAATAAGAAGAGACCTGAAGACGATCAAGGGCGAGAACGTCTCCTTCACTATCGCAGCAAGCGGGCAGCCAGAGAGACGGTATAGGATCACTAACGCTTTCACCAGCCAAGACATAGGCCTGTCGCAGTACACCTACCCCATCGCCAAGCTGATGGATAAATATGTGCACCTGCGTCAACTACCTATACCGCTCATAGACGGTGCCACCCCGACCCTGCTGATAGGATCCGACCATGCACACCTCATCGTCCCGATGGACCGGGTCCACACTGGGCCCAGAGGCTGTCCAGCAGCAGTCGAGACCCGCCTAGGATGGACACTACAAGGCCCCCTCTCTAGGTCTCCTAACCGAACAGCAGCCACTCGCTGCCTCCACTCCAGAGTGACAGAAGAAGACACCACCCTCCTACAGCACGTCGAGAGGCTATGGACACTAGAGACAATGCCCTTTAAGAACGAAAAGAAACACATTCGTTCCAAGGAAGACATTTATGCCATAGCCCTCCTCGAGCGGGGGACAAAGAGAGTCAAAGTCAACAGAGTGATGAGATACGCAACTCCACTCCTGAGGCGAGAGGGTATGCCTACCTTCCACGCCCCAAAAGAAGCGACGGAGCGGTATCTATCGAACACAGAGCGGCGCCTAGCCAGAGACCCCGTTCAAGCTACTGTGTACCGCGCTGAGATTGACAAGCTAATCACAGCGGGACACATAAAGAAAATTGACATTAAAGAGGCCGATCAGACGACCGAATCATGGTACGTGCCGCACCACAAAGTCCACCACAACGGCAAGGATCGTATTGTGTTTAACTGCAGCTACCAGATCGGATCACAAAATCTGAATAAAGAGCTCTTGCCCGGCCCAACACTCGGCCCCTCTCTACTAGGCGTGTTGCTACATTTCCGCCAAGACAAGGTGGCCATCAGCGGCGACATCAAAGGGATGTTCCTGCAGGTGCGACTAGTGGAAGAGGACAAGCCCCTGCTGCGGTTCTTATGGAGAGAGAGGATCGGGGATGAGCAACCATCCATCTATCAATGGGAAGTCCTCCCATTCGGAACCACATGCAGTCCATGCTGTGCTACGTTCGCACTGCAAAAACACGTCGCAGAAGACCCAGCAGCTGATGAAGAGGTGAGACAAAGTGTAGGAAATAGTTTCTACGTGGACAACTGTCTGCAAAGCGTCTCGACGCCAGAAGAAGCCGAGGCCCTCCTACTCAAGCTCCGCGCCTCCCTGATCAAAGGCGGCTTTGATCTCCGGCAGTGGGCCAGCAGCGACCCTTAAGTATTGCGCAGCCTCTCCCCAGAGGACAAGGCAGCAAGCAGCGAGACCTGGATGGCGACCATCCCAGGAGAATCCCAAGAAATGACATTAGGACTAGTCTGGCGCTTCAAAACAGACTCGCTCCATTATAAACACACACCCCTGACCAAGGAGCAGGGAAGGTCGACTTCACTACCGACCACAAGACGGAGTGTATACAGAACACTCGCCAGACAATATGACCCGTTGGGATGTATTCTACCTTACACCACCAGGGCAAAGATGATTGTAAGAGCGTTATGGGACAAGGACCAGGGCTGGGACGACCCCATACCCGAACACCTTGCCTCCACATGGAGAGAGTGGGAGACAGAACTCAGCTCGCTCCCAGGTGTCAACATACGCCGCAGCTACTTCCCACCCACAGTGAGGCCGGAGACGTGCCAGATGGACCTGCACGTCTTCAGCGACGCCTCCGAAGTAGCCTACGGTTCGGTGGCCTACTTGCGGGCCCGAGAGGAGGGAGGAGAAATACATACTGCCTTCATCCTGGCTCGCTCAAGAATAGCCCCCGCAAGCAACAATCTATCCCGCGTCTAGAGCTCTGCGCAGCCCTAGCAGGAGCGCAACTCGCCACGTTAATCCAACGTGAACTCACCATCCCGGTGCAAAGAACAATCCTGTGGTCAGACTCCATGACCGTACTCACATGGATCCAGTCCGATTCGTGTAGATACAAGGTCTTCGTGGGAGTCAGAATCACAGAGATCCAAGATTTAACAGAAGCAGCATGCTGGAGGTATGTGGACACAAAACAGAACCCAGCTGACGTCATCACACGGGGAATGTCCCTGGATGACCTCACCCGTCACAATCTATATAGTGACGGGCCCGAGTTCCTCAAGCTCCCGGAAGAAGAGTGGCCTACACCCACCCCACGGGAGGCGAGTGAAGAGGAGGCAGAGAAGAAGAAATCTATGTTCTGTGGGTTGACACACACACTCGTCCCCACAGATCCCAACATAGACGACTGCCTCACCCTTGAGAGTGCGCAGCTAAAGACATTCCTGTGGCACCACCCAGAGGTTCAGCCCACTACTGACATTACTGCAGCTAACTACGAAGAAGCAGAACTCCTTCTGCTACAGCGAGCCCAGAGAGACTCGTTCCCCGACGAGCTAGACTGTCTGCAGGGATCAAAGCCAGTCCCGTCAGACAGCAGACTGCTCCACTTAGCCCCTGAGAGCGACGCCCATAATCTCATCAGAGTGGGTGGTCGTCTGAGGAGAGCCCCAGACTTACCGGATGACGTCAAGTACCCGATAGTCTTAAACAGCCGACACAAGGTCACAGAGCTCATCATAAAGAAATACGACGAGGACGTGCACCACGCCGGGGCAGAGAGTCTTCGCGGAGATCAGACGTCGTTATTGGATACTGCAAGGAAGAGAAGCAGTACGACGCTTCCAGCGGACCTGTCTAGACTGTCGTAAATGGCGGGCACAGCCCAGTATACCCCGGATGGCTGACCTACCCCCCTGTCGCCTCCGACTCGGCGACAAGCCTTTTCACTCCACCGGTATGGACTGTTTCGGCCCGCTGTATGTAAAGAAAGGAAGAGGGACAGAGAAGCGGTGGGGTATTGTATTCAAATGCATGACCACCCGAGCGATACACATAGAACTCCTTCCAACCATGAGTACGGACTCATTCCTTATGGCCTTCCGGAGATTCACATCGCGGAAAGGAAAACCATCTATATTATTGTCTGATCACGGGACAAACTTCAAAGGCGGAGAAAGAGAGCTGAGAGAGAGCTTCCAAGCTATGGGCCCAGAACTTAAGACCCACCTCGCTCCCTCTCAGATTGATTTCCAGTTTAATCCCCCGAATGCACCTCACTTCGGTGGAACTTGGGAACGAGAAGTACGTTCAATAAAGACAGCCCTGTACGCCGTGCTTGGGGCCCAGACCGTGGCGGAAGAAGTCCTCACGACAGTCCTCACGGAGATCGAGGGAGTATTGAACTCAAAGCCCCTCGGTTACGTCTCAAGTGATGTAGCAGATGTCGACCCAGTCACCCCCGACACTCTCTTGATGGGGCGGCTGGACCCCGCGCTACCACAGACAGTGTACAGGCCTGAAGAAGCGAACGGCCGAAGAATGTGGAGGTACAGTCAAGTATTGGCTGACAAGTTTTGGAACAGTTTCCTCCTCCACTATCTACCGTCTCTACAGACCCGCCAGAAATGGGTGAAAGAAAGAGACAATTTGACAGAAGGAACAGTCGTCATGATTATCGACCAGTCACTACCCCGAGCTATGTGGCCGGCCGGCCGCATAAGCAAAGTGATCACTGGTGCCGACGGAAAGGTCAGAGCGGCAGAAGTGCTCGTCCAAGGGCGGACATATACCAGACCCGTGGCGAGGCTGATAGAGTTGCCAAGGCTCCCCGACACTTTTGATGACGACCATGACCCCCTGACTTTGTGAACTGCCCTACCCTCACAACGGACATTGAGTAGTGGACAGTGCGGTTAATCTGTCTCTGCTTATCTAATTAGGTGGGACTAATTAGGAGGCGGCTGTTACGAAGGATCAGATTAAACCGAATATATATATTTACTAATTGATATATATTGCATAATATTTGTATATCGTCTGATATCCCTTGTGTATTCTTTGTACATATACACGGAATATCCCTTTTACCTAGTACAGACCATAATATTTCGTTCTCCTATTGGACAGCGGTCCCTTAGGCGCCACTGCCATACCCCCAAGGTCTAGTTCAAAGTCACCGCCAAAGACATGCCTGGACATGAACGGCTCTGCGCAAGAATACGAGACAGGAATAAGGCTGGTACTAGTTTGTTCACCTAACGTATAAATATGGCGCAGGTGAATACAGAAGTTAGTTAACCTAGAGTTCGAGTTACCCAAGTGAAGCCTCACCCACGATACAACGTGCGGTGAAGTAGGGCCCGTTTGGCCCCAAATAGAGCATTGAGACCGCGTGCGAATTGATAGCTGAAGTATCAGAGTTTAACGCTGTACCGTCGAGTTCGACCTATTCTATTAATTCAGTAATAGTCTATTTATGTATAGTGTATCGTGCGGCTACCGTTCTACAGTGACCAGCATTACCAATGTTTCCTCGTACCAGCTAGTGTGCTTATCCAGGCTGGGCAGCTTACCCTGGCGCCTTCATCCGAGGAGCCCTAGACGAGGACCGTGTGGACATGTACACTGGATAACCTACCCGACGACTACATAGCCCTTTTCGGCTGGATTATATTTGCTTTGGTCCTGTAGCTGATGGAGCGGAGAATCGTCTACACCCACAATTGTGTGGGATTTACCCTGTGAGGAGCAAGGTCGAGCCCGCCTCTAAGACGCCTGAGGCTGGCAAGCTTTCTTCCATGCGGAGCTGCATGCCGGAGAATAGCTGTTATTCGAGATTATTGCACCGTCTCCTGTACCTGGAGTCTCCTTATTCTTCGTTGACCCAGACTTTCGTTACCGACAAATCCTCTCCCCTTGCTGGCCTACAACCGGAGGGACCCTACTAGTATCTCCCGCTGCCCTACTAGTGTACCATAGATATAATTCCTAGGATACAGGTGGTATTCATTATCTCCTGCGTAATATTATAATGGACTTACGCTCTTGACTTACTCACGCACATTCTTCGCCTTACAAGCGCAACTCTAAGTAAAGTAATGTAATCTACTATCATTGCTGCTAATAAATATTATTCTAACCAATATTTGTGTGGAACCGTGTCATTGTGGAGGTGTTCATCTCATATACCTGTGTACTGTATGGCCAGTAGTAATGTACATAAGACAGTAGTGGTTTAATGATACCAATTTAATACAGTCAGGGAATTGTACCCCTCAGTTACAATACCCAATAACCATGTTACTCAAGTCTCAAATCTGTAGCACTTTTTGTAATATGGATGTGTTGTGTAATACATATTGAAATGATGTATGGTGTAAGGCTGTCTCCCTCATAGGTAATCGCTAGGTTTGGTCTCAGTCAAGATGTTGCTAGTGGATTAGTTGATTTTTTTATGCTTTTCTTTTTAAGCTGAACAAGTTATTTCCTGATAAATGATAAGCACATCTCTGGTAAGCACTAGATTTGATAAGCATATCTCTGGTAAGCACTAGATTTGATAAGCATATCTTTGGTAGATTTAAACAGGTCCTTCTGTATGACGCAGGGAAATAGAATTTTGACAGATGTGTTGATGAAATAAATTAATCAATTAGTTGACAAATCCTATAACTATTGGTGGACTGAGAATTTGTTTAGGACCATCCCTGGTATGTTGTCATGGGGTTTCCGCCTTCTGTAGTGTGGTAGTGAAAGGGTTAACCATTTGTAGTGTGGTAGTGAAGGGATTAACCATATGTAGGGTGGTAGTGAAAGGGTTAACCAACCGTAGTGTGTTAGTGAAGGGGTTAACCCTTTGTAGTGTGGTAGTGAAATCGTTCCATTTGTAGTGTGGTAGTGAAAGGTTAACCTTCTGTAGTGTGGTAGTAAAAGGGTTAACCATCTGTATTGTGGTAGTGAAAGGGTTAACCCTTTGTAGTGTGGTAGTGAAAGGTTAACCTTCTGTAGTGTGGTAGTGAAAGGTTAACCTTCTGTAGTGTGGTAGTGAAGGTTTAATCTTCTGTAGTGTGGTAGTGAAAGGGTTAACCATCTGTAGTGTGGTAGTGAAAGGTTAACATTCTGTAGTGTGGTAGTGAAAGGTTAACCTTATGTAGTGTGGTAGTGAAAGGGTTAACCATCTGTAGTGTGGTAGTGAAAGGGTTAACCCGGCTTTGTAGTGTGGTAGTGAAAGGGTTAACCAGCTGCAGTGCGGTAGTGAAAGGGTTAACCATCTGTAGTGTGGTAGTGAAAGGGTTAACCATCTGTAGTGTGGTACTGAAAGGGTTAACCATATGTAGTGTGGTAGTGAAAGGGTTAACCCTTTGTAGTGTGGTAGTGAAAGGGTTAAATAACTATCTCACCGATGGCTGTGCCCTCGCTCACGTTGCCGTGGTAGGGGTCTTGGCTGAATACAGGTTTATTGTCGTTCTGGTCAATGACTTTGATGATAGCGGTGCAGTTAGCTGTGTGCCCCACCCCTTCCAGATCTGCAGCCTCGATGACCAGCGTGTACTTTGGATGAGTCTAAATGTAAATGTAAATAAGAAGGGGGGGGGGGGGGTTAGAATGAAGAGCAGATCTATGTACAGTATGGATTATGGATGGGATGATACGAGTAACTCACAATACGATACTGATATCTGGCCCTCCATAATGATAATATCACTCAGATACACAATATCTGCGATAATCAATATATTGCAAGAAATGTAATCTACAATATATACAATATATGTAACTGAAGAAGAAAAGATACCCATGAAAAGGCACAAAGCAGGAATTATGTATTTTTCACAGAATTGACATGAAAGCGTATCAGATTATTTAGTGTGCGTCACAAACTGCCCAATTGTATATTAAACAATGTACAACAAATTGCATAGTGGTTCTTTAATACACACTGACCGCAACTTGATTATTAATTATGAATTATGTGCCCAACGGAGAACTTTGTTACCATCTGCAATAAAAACAAAATATATACATCATCTGTTTTATCTAATAAGATAACGTTTTCAGTCTGTTCACCTCATTCCAATAATTTTTGTTGCAGTAAAATGGGATTGTCAAGAAAAAAGAAAAAGAAAACATCTTCTTTCAAAAAAATATATAGAGAAAAGTATCGATAACATGTGGAGGATGTACGACGATATATCGCAGTATGGACCTTTTGTCCCATCCCTTGTATGGATGGATGACAAAGTGAACAATAGAGGCGTGGAAGAGGACATTGCTGTAGGAACTACTTTACCTCTCTGTCCAGTCCGGCTGCTGCCACACTGATCACGCCACTCACTGGGTTTATATCAAACATCGCTGGCCGGGGGAGCGCTGGCACCTGAGTCAGTATCCGATAGCTAACGATGCCGTTATACGTCTCTGGGTCGTCTAGATCCACAGCCGTTACCCTCATGAAAGAATGATCTGGGTGGTTTGAAGCAAAGGGAATAGATTATTTTGAACTGGCAAATTATATTTGAAATGAAATCAAGTTTGGAGGAATCAAATTTAAACCTTTATCAGAAACACGTCAAGAGGCACAATAATAGCGATCAAGCAGGAGGAACTAATAATGAGGAATCATTGGAGCACATTATGTCCTCATGATAGTGGGTCATGTATAGTTCCCCCCCAATGAATGAAGGACATATGGCATGTACACATATGTTTTATGTCGTCTCTTGTGGCCTTTTCAGGATGTGTGTAAGTCTCAAGTGCTTTCATGCAGTTTGTGGTTTTCATTGAGATTTATGATCCACCTCCAAAAGAACTCTGAACAGCTACTTCCACCGGGCCAACAGGCTACTGACTGAGAGACTCTGAACAGCTACTTCCACCGGGCCAACAGGCTACTGACTGAGAGACTCTGAACAGCTACTTCCTACGGGCCAACAGGCTACTGACTGAGAGACTCTGAACCATCAGGGACACGCACACAAAGCACCTTAAATTACTTGCACACCACACGCTGCTGCTACCTCATGCACAAAATCTCCCTTTTATTTCCAAAAAACGTTCAAGATATGTCTATTTATCATCCGCTGCTCTTTAACTTCACTGTTTAATTTGACTTTAACTTCACCGTTACATTGTATAGTAATATAGCTTAGCATAGGATTGTATAGCATAGATTATAGGAGTATAGATAGTATAGGGATAGCAACATAGCATAGGGTACCATAGTAAAGTTATATTGTATAGTATAGGATTATTTTAAGTCTATTTGTTGTATTGCACACTACTACGGTTGAGGAGCCAAGGAAAACAAGCATCTCACATTTTCAGAATGTATGTACATTTTAAAAGCTGTGACAATAAAGGAATCTGAATCTGAATGTGCCTTTAGCACACAAGTTGTTTGCTGAGGTGGTTATTTCAAATAACACTCACACTCATGTCTCTGTGCTGACCCTCTGGCCAACCATCTCCAGCATTGCCCTCTGGCGGTAGAAATATGTACCACAACTACACAAAAGTCAATGAAAGTCAATGGAGAATTCTGGAAATGAATTCCCCAAAAATACTTCCCGTCGCCAGATGTGAAACATATTCCCACATGCTCATCCTTGTGCCTCTGTAACGTTCTGTGCCAAAGCACAGGCTGATCGGCCCCATAGTTTGCAAGAGATTACGTGGATTCTCTCACACACACACACACACACACACACACACACACACACACACACACACACACACACACACACACACACACACACACACACACACACACACACACACACACACACACACACACACGCACGCACGCACACACACACACACACACACACACACACACACACACACACACGCACGCACACACACACACACACACACACACACACACACACACACACACACAATTTTGGACAATTTTGGACTCCTAGCCTTATTTCCTACGTACAGATCATATTGTAGATCAGTAGAGTCCTTTCTCAGCACAGTCCATGCTGTTCTTCACACTGGATACCTGCAGCTCTGGCTAGTTAGCCACAAAACCAATATAAAGTAATGGGGCCACACTTCAGTCTGTACAACCCCTGAAATAAGCAAGCGCACCTTTTGAGTATGTTTAAATGTGTAAACATGTTAAGTGCCATTCAACAATATCACAACATGGATTGTGCGCAGAAAGGACCCTACCATTCAACAATATCACAACATGGATTGTGCGGAGAAAGGACCCTACCATTCAGCAATATCACCAATGAGTATGAAATAGGACTAGGTATCCAAAATCGGACCATACCCAATAACCATGTTACTCAAGTCTCAAATCTGTAGCACTTTTTGTAATATGGATGTGTATTACATATTGAAATGATGTATGGTGTAAGGCTGTCTCCCTCATAGGTAATCGCAGGTTTGGTCTCAGTCAAGATGTTGCTAGTGGATTAGTTGATTTTTATGCTTTTCTTTTCAAGCTGAACAAGTTATTTCCTGATAAATGATAAGCACATCTCTGGTAAGCACTAGATTTGATAAGCATATCTCTGGTAAGCACTAGATTTGATAAGCATATCTCTGGTAAGCACTAGATTTGATAAGCATATCTCTGGTAGATTTAAACAGGTCCTTCTGTATGACGCAGGGAAATATAATTTTGACAGATGTGTTGATGAAATAAATTAATCAATTAGTTGACAAATCCTATAACTATTGGTGGACTGAGAATTTGTTTAGGACCATCCCTGGTATGTTGTCATGGGGTTTCCGCCTTCTGTAGTGTGGTAGTGAAAGGGTTAACCATTTGTAGTGTGGTAGTGAAGGGATTAACCATATGTAGTGTGGTAGTGAAAGGGTTAACCAACTGTAGTGTGTTAGTGAAGGGGTTAACCCTTTGTAGTGTGGTAGTGAAATGGTTCCATTTGTAGTGTGGTAGTGAAAGGTTAACCTTCTGTAGAGTGGTAGTAAAAGGGTTAACCATCTGTGTTGTGGTAGTGAAAGGGTTAACCCTTTGTAGTGTGGTAGTGAAAGGGTTAACCATATGTAGTGTGGTAGTGAAAGGGTTAACCATATGTAGTGTGGTAGTGAAAGGGTTAACCCTTTGTAGTGTGGTAGTGAAAGGGTTAAATAACTATCTCACCGATGGCTGTGCCCTCGCTCACGTTGCCGTGGTAGTGGTCTTGGCTGAATACAGGTTTATTGTCGTTCTGGTCAATTACTTTGATGATAGCGGTGCAGTTAGCTGTGTGCCCCACCCCTTCCAGATCTGCAGCCTCGATGACCAGCGTGTACTTTGGATGAGTCTAAATGTAAATGTAAATAAGAAGGGGGGGGGGGGGGGTTAGAATGAAGAGCAGATCTATGTACAGTATGGATTAGGGATGGGATGATACGAGTAACTCACAATACGATACTGATATCTGGCCCTCCATAATGATAATATCACTCAGATACACAATATCTGCGATAATCAATATATTGCAAGAAATGTAATCTACAATATACACAATATATGTAACTGAAGAAGAAAAGATACCCATGAAAAGGCACAAAGCAGGAATTAAGTATTTTTCACAGAATTGACATGAAAGCGTATCAGATTATTTAGTGTGCATCACAAACTGCCCAATTGTATATGAAACAATGTACAACAAATTGCATAGTGGCTCTTTAATACACACTGACCGCAACTTGATTATTAATTATGAATTATGTGCCCAACGGAGAACTTTGTTACCATCTGCAATACAAACAAAATATATACATCATCTGTTTTATCTAATAAGATAACATTTTCAGTCTGTTCACCTCATTCCAATCATTTTTGTTGCAGTAAAATGGGATTGTCAAGAAAAAAGAAAAAGAAAACATCTTCTTTAAAAAAAATATATAGAGAGAAAAGTATCGATAACATGTGGAGGATCTACGACGATATATCGCAGTATGGACCTTTTGTCCCATCCCTTGTATGGATGGATGACAAAGTGAACAATAGAGGCGTGGAAGAGGACATTGCTGTAGGAACTACTTTACCTCTCTGTCCAATCCGGCTGCTGCCACACTGATCACTCCACTCACTGGGTTTATATCAAACATCGCTGGCCGGGGGAGCGCTGGCACCTGAGTCAGTATCCGATAGCTAACGATGCCGTTATACGTCTCTGGATCGTCTAGATCCACAGCCGTTACCCTCATGAAGGAATTATCTGGGTGGTTTGAAGCAAAGGGAATAGATTATTTTGAACTGGCAAATTATATTTGAAATTAAATCAAGTTTGGAGGACTCAAGTTTAAACCTTTATCAGAAACACGTCAAGAGGCACAATAATAGCGATCAAGCAGGAGGAACTAATAATGAGGAATCATTGGAGCACATTATGTCCTCATGATAGTGGGTCATGTATAGTTCCCCCCCCAATGAATGAAGGACATATGGCATGTACACATACGTTTTATGTCGTCTCTTGTGGCCTTTTCAGGATGTGTGTAAGTCTCAAGTGCTTTCATGCAGTTTGTGGTTTTCATTGCGATTTATGATCCACCTACAAAAGAACTCTGAACAGCTACTTCCACCGGGCCAACAGTCTACTGACTGAGAGACTCTGAACAGCTACTTCCACCGGGCCAACAGGCTACTGACTGAGAGACTCTGAACAGCTACTTCCACCGGGCCAACAGGCTACTGACTGAGAGACTCTGAACAGCTACTTCCGCCGGGCCAACAGGCTACTGACTGAGAGACTCTGAACAGCTACTTCCACCGGGCCAACAGGCTACTGACTGAGTGACTCTGAACAGCTACTTCCACCGGGCCAACAGGCTACTGACTGAGGCCATGGTTAGACTGGTGTTTTTGTGGCGTTTTTTTTATACGTTTTTGAAAACGTTTCATATCCCTATTACACAGAAATGCGTTTTTTGGCGTATACGGCTGAAACGGTAAATTGTGTTTGCGTTTTGGAGAACCGCTAAAAAACGCGCCGACAACAGCGTGTAGTCTGCATGAGCCGTTGTTGCGAAAACGCCCATGCGCAGTAGATACCATCTGTGTGCCCTTCCGGTGACAACAGAGTGTGTGTGTGTGTGTGTGTGTGTGTTTGGGACAGAGGCAGAGCTGTCTCAAATAGCTGCAGCTACCATGTGTTGTCAAGTTATTGTTATAAGGATCCCAGTCCAAGCTACAACAGTCTGCATTCCCTTAACAATTGTTTGTATTGAGCCGTATTGTATTGTACCCATATGCAATATGTTAAATAAAGTTTACATCCATTCATTCTGCTAGCATTACCGATTGCATGAGCAGCTGGCTAACGTGAGCTATCAGATCCTGTTAGCTCAAAGCTCCTCTTTCAACTTAACAAGCATTAAACAAAATGGCCCAGTCATCTATTCACCTTTGTTTAATACACACAGCGTTGTCTCTAATGTTATCTAACTACTGATAGCTCTCGATATCATCAGTTTGGTGCTGGCTAAATAGCGTGAGCTAACGTTAGCTTCTAGCCACAATGCTATACTGTTATAATGGCATACTCCATTGACGTTAGCATGCAGCTAACAATGCTACCGATCTTTTTTTAGACTAAACTATCCGCTCTTGGTGGTCACTTGTGTTGATGTTAGTTTTGTTTCATCAACAAATGACAGGCAGAACACACAGTGAATGTATCCGTTTTGTTTATTGCACTTGTATTAGGCTTTGCTGAAAAATAATTGCTGCATTGAGTAAATAGGCAAGATGGTGGCGCCCATAGGCGTCTGCCTTGTTGACATTTTCTTTGCTGGAGCTACCAGGAAGTGTATTGGCACATTCAAGTTCTGATTGGTTGAAATTGCCTTCATGTTCGCCACCTACTGCTTTGGCAGTGTATTACATCAGTGTGCTCAGGTGACAAAAAAAAAAAAAAAAAACGAAAGTGTGACTCGAGGCGCAGGACGTCGCGGCGAAACGCGTATGACAATGAAACGAAAATTAAACGAAAGGTGTAACCGCAGCCTAAGACTCTGAACAGCTACTTCCACCGGGCCAACAGGCTACTGACTGAGAGACTCTGAACCATCAGGGACACGCACACAAAGCACCTTAAATTACTTGCACACCACACGCTGCTGCTACCTCATGCACAAAATCTACTTTTTATTTCCAAAAAACGTTCAAGATATGTCTATTTATCATCCGCTGCTCTTTAACTTCACTGTTTAACTTGACTTTAACTTCACCGTTACATTGTATAGTAATATAGCTTAGCATAGGATTGTATAGCATAGATTATAGGGGTATAGATAGTATAGGGATAGCAACATAGCATAGGGTACCATAGTAAAGTTATATTGTATAGTATAGGATTATTTTAAGTCTATTTGTTGTATTGCACACTACTACGGTTGAGGAGCCAAGGAAAACAAGCATCTCACATTTTCAGAATGTATGTACATTTTAAAAGCTGTGACAATAAAGGAATCTGAATCTGAATGTGCCTTTAGCACACAAGTTGTTTGCTGAGGTGGTTATTTCAAATAACACTCACACTCATGTCTCTGTGCTGACCCTCTGGCCAACCATTTCCAGCATTGCACCATTGCCCTCTGGCGGTAGAAATATGTACCACAACTACACAAAGTGTTGTGAAGGATCAGATTAAACCGAATATGTATATTTATTTATATATATATATTTAATTGTATTTGTATATCGTTTGATATCCCCTGTATATTCCTTGTACAATATGCATTGAATATCCCCGTTTCTACTAAACAGCCCATAATAGTTTCATTCTACCATTGGACGAGAACCTGGCGCCAGGTTGCCATACCCCTAGGTCCAAGTTCAATCGTGCCGCCTAACATGTCGAGGCAACCCCCGGTTCCGCGCAGTAATATGCCGGGCGAAATACGAATGGTACTATTTGTTCATAGCGCATATATATATGGCGCTCGTAAAGTAGAACTTTCTTTTAGTCCAGTTCTTTACCCTCCAACAGAGTGACAGACGCAAAAGCCTCCCCACGACGCACGTGCGGTGTAGTAGGGCCTACTTGGCCCAGAATAGGCATTGAGATATCGTGTAGATTAATAGTTGAATGGTCATAGTTTGGCACCATACCGTCGAGTTGGACGTATTCTATTAAGCTAATAATAGTCTATTTATGTATGGTGCATCGTTCGGTTCGAGTTCTACAGTTATCAGTACCCCCATCGTTCCTGACGTTATCTGGACGCTTATCCAGGCTGGTCAGACCCCTAGTGGTGATTGCATCCGAGGAGCTCCGGGTCAAGAGCGACTGGACCTGTATATTGGATTACTCTACCCGACGACGGCGAGCCTTCCACGGCTCTTGGATTATGCTTTGTGTGCTTTGATTATTCCATGGATAAAGGCCAACACTGTCGAGTGTTGGAATTACCCCCCGGAGAGGACTCCAGGTGAGGCGGCGCTCTACACGTGAGGTCGCACCACGTCTCTCCGTTGTGGACCGGCAGATACCGTTCCACAGAGGGTCCAGCTGTATTCGTCTGCGGCCCGAGGTTCTGTGGGCACTGTGTCCAAGACTTTGGATTCTCCCAAGACACCGTCGGCCAGATGGGATACCGCCAGCGGCTTCTCTAACCCCCCCCCCCCTCCTACTGTCTTACAACCAGCGGGACCCCCCCCCCCTTAGTGTATCCAGCTATAATCATTTAAGTACCATCGCTATCGTTTCCTAAATATTCCAGGTTGTATACTTACTCCCTGCGCAACCAGAGATTGGACATTCAATGTTGATTTACCTACGAATACTCATTTGCCATAAAAGTGCATATTCAATATTTCAAATCATAAATGTAATTAAGTGAATGTTGTATACACCTTTTGCTGTATTAAATATTCGATTTGGTACATTTGTGTTGGTTCGTTTCATCAGGTGGGAAAGTGTTCATCATACTTATATCTTGTACTGGGTGGCCAGAAGTTAAAGTACATGAGGTAGTGGTATTAAATATCATATCTAACAATACAGTCAGGGAATTGTACCCCTCAGCTACAATTGGTCCTTCGAGCCGGATGGTAACTAGTGTAATATTAATATAGTGTTATTAATATCGAAATGGCCTATGATGAACACTCCACGAAACGATCCTCCTAACCTAGAACGCCCGCGGCGCAGACGACAGACACCTCAGTACTTAGAGGCTTACACTGTCAGTCAACTACCTAGCCTTCGACAAACGGTAAACGTGGTAAAAGTAGAAAGTAAAATTATGTCTGACCTTAACGACCAGGTTTCCCCGACCACAGAGGCCCTAGTAGGTCCTAATGTAACTGACCAAGCCCACGGTGGGGACCAGGAGGGAATTGACATGCCTTTACCCCCCGCCACTACTAAAGAAGTAGTCCCCGACACGCCCCGGGAGGAAGACAACCCTACAGAGAGAGAACTCTGCACGGAAGAAGAAGAGGAGAGCGCCGAGGAACTAGAGCTCCAGGACTCCCCAGCGAGTACCCCCAGGAGCGGTTCACGCAGGAGCGGCTCACCTCCACTACCGCCTTCCCCCAGCGAAGCGGAGAGGATACTACAACAGGCGTTCCTCGTCAGCCTGACAGCCTCTACCGAACGCGATCGGCTCCAAGCACAGACGCTTAGCGAGCGCGAACGTCTCCAAGCACAGGCGACCAGCGAGCGCGAACACCTCCAAGCACAGCAACGGAGCGAAGAACAGCGCACAAGTCTGGAGATGAGACGCTTCCAGATGGAAGAGAATATGGCAAGAGACCGGGCCGACGCCCAGCGCGCCGCTGCCGGTGCCCAAAGAGAAACAGAGCGCGCCGCCGCCGACGCCCAGCGCACCGCTGCCGGTGCCCAAAGAGACGCAGAGCGCGACAGACTACAAGCACAACTAATAGAGCAGCTGATCAAAAGGACAACTCCCTCTCCCTCCGCCAGGGGCTCAAGGAACTCGTCGAGACAGCAGTCAAGAGGAGCGTCACCGCAACGAGCAAGCGACCCTGAACTTGACCAACAGACCGAGTCTAGACCCCCCGCAGACCCCCTTCCCATACCGGTCCAAGCGAGACCCAGCTACAAGGAAGGAGCGGCCTACACTGCGGAGAAGCTAAATAAACGATTACAAGATCTGGAAGATTTGATAGAAGAAGAAGAGGGAGAAGAGGAGAACCAAGCCCGACGACAGCACAGTACTCCACCGGACCAGGAGGTCCCATACAGTCCAGGCTATACCCCCGCGGCGCTGCGCTACAGACCCCCGACTCTATTTACGGGTGAGCACGACGCACGACCAGCCCCGAGGAACAGTACCTGGACCAGCGGGCCATGGTACCCCGCCAGTACCAGCCCACAGCAAGGCGCAAGAGGGGACTCGCCCAGGAGGTCTCTCCCCCAACGCTCGCCGATGTATCAGCCATCCACAGCGTCATACAACGCCACGCCGTCATTCCCAGACTTCGCCTATGAGAGTCGAGCACAGTACACGGAGCTCCGGATGTGTTTAGAGACAATGATGGTGGATGTCGCTGATGAACGCCACAAGTATGCAATATTATTGAAGCACCTGAAAGTACTGCGAGCGCACAATATAGCGCTAGCCTATGCTACCTCCTCGACCCCATACACAGCGGCCCTTGCAGCACTGGATCAAAGATATGGACGTATATGGGATTACGTAATCCAGGAGATAAGGCATATTGACCGCCTACCCCCAGCCACAGACAATCGCTCACTAGACGACCTGTCAATCAAAGTGCAGTCCCTGGTGGGGATGCTGGGAGCTCAACGGGAGAAGGGCAGGCATGAGCTGTACGCCAACTCTAACGTTGAGAGGTTTTTGGAGAAGCTGCCACCCGCAAGACAGGAGCGATTTCGGCGGCAGAGGGACTACCGAGATCCCGACGGCCCCGAGCCATCCCTCCTTGATCTGGCCGACTTCCTGGCGAGAGAGGTCAGCAGCTTACGACTGGACACCTTCGGGCGGAGCACGCCAAGCTCCAGAGAGGGACCCAGGAGAATAAGTGATGGAAGAAGATCGGTGACTGTCATGCACCAATCAGAGTCAGTACCGAGCAGTAAGAGTCACAGCACCCCCTCGAGAAAGGAGAAGTGGAAGATAGCGTGTCCCTACTGTGAGAAAGAACACTGGCTGTCACAATGTGACTCATTCACAAAGATGAATGCAGAAGAAGTGAGCCAATGGATAAAGTCCAACCGACGCTGTTATCGATGTGCGCGGCCCCACATGGCAGCCGAATGCCGCCTAAAGAAAAGGTGCAGCCGATGCGATGGAGCCCATCTAGATATACTACACGATAGTAACGGAAGACGGCCTATACCTGCACCACGGAGCGGCACCAAGGCAAGTGTCATGTACATTGACCCCGCCAGCAGCAACGGAGCTCAAGTGCTCTTAAAGGTAGTCCGTGTGACATTGAGCTACCAGGATAAAGTCATGGACACTTCCTTGGGCCGTCCTTGATGACGGGTCAGAGAAGACCCTTCTGCTCGCCTCCGCTGCGACTCAGCTGGGACTGCGGGGGAGCAAGAACGAAATGACGATTCGGACAATAAGAAGAGATTTAAAGACGATAAAGGGCGAGAATGTCTCCTTCACTATCGCAGCCAACGGGCAGCCAGAGCGACGGTACAAGATCACAAATGCTTTCACCAGCCAAGAAATAGGACTCTCGCAGTACACCTACCCTGTCACTAAGTTGATGGATAAATATGTGCACCTGCGCCAATTACCTATCCCGCTCATAGACGGCGCTACCCCGACCCTGTTGATAGGCTCCGACCATGCAGAACTCATAGTCCCGATTGACCGGGTCCATACAGGCCCCCGAGGCTGTCCTGCAGCAGTCGAGACCCGCCTAGGATGGACATTACAAGGCCCCCTCGCTAAATCTCTCAACCGAACCGCAGCCACTAGCTGCTTCCACTCCAGAACGACAGAAGAAGACACCACTCTCCTGCAGCATGTCGAGAGGCTATGGACCCTAGAGACAATGCCCTTTAAGAACGAAAAGAAAGACATTCGCTCTAAAGAAGACATTTACGCCATCCACCTACTCGAGCAGGGGACAAAGAGAGTCACAGTCGGCGGAGTGATGAGATATGCAACTCCACTCCTGAGGCGAGAGGGAATGCCCCCCTTTCACGCAAAGAAAGACGCCACGGAGCGCTATCTACTGAACACAGAGCGGCGCCTAGCCAAAGACCCCGCTCAACAGAGTGTGTACCGAGCTGAGATTGAGAAGCTAATCACAGCGGGACACGTAACAAAGATTGACATTAAAGAGGCCGATCAGACGACCGAATCATGGTACGTGCCGCATCACAAGGTCCATCACAATGGCAAGGATCGCATTGTGTTTAACTGCAGCTACCAGATCGGATCCCAAAATCTGAATAAAGAGCTCTTGCCCGGCCCCACACTCGGCCCCTCCCTACTAGGCGTGCTACTGCGCTTCCGCCAGGACAAGGTGGCTATAAGCGGGGATATCAAAGGGATGTTCTTGCAAGTGAGACTAGTAGAGGAGGACAAGCCTCTGCTACGGTTCCTATGGAGAGAGAGGATCGGAGATGAGAGCCCATCCATCTACCAGTGGGAAGTACTCCCCTTCGGAACCACATGCAGCCCGTGCTGTGCTACATTTGCACTACAGAAACACGTCACAGAGGACCCAGCAGCAGATGAAGAGGTCCAACACAGTGTGAAGAACAGTTTCTACGTAGACAACTGTCTACAAAGCGTCTCGACTCAAGAAGAAGCCGAGGCTCTCCTAATCAAGTTACGCGCCTCCCTAATCAAAGGAGGCTTTGATCTCAGGCAGTGGGCCAGCAGTGACCCGCACGTATTGCGCAGCCTCTCCTCCGCAGACAAGGCTGCCAGCAGCGAGACCTGGATGGCGACAATCCCAGGAGAAGCCCAAGAAATGACACTAGGATTAGTCTGGCGCTTCAAAACAGACTCGCTCCACTATAGACACAAACCCTTGGCTCCAGAGCAAGGAAGGTCGGCGGCGATACCGACCACCCGACGGAGTGTGTACAGAACACTCGCCAGACAATATGACCCGTTGGGATGTATTCTACCTTACACCACCAGGGCAAAGATGATTGTACGAGCACTATGGGACAAGGACCAGGGCTGGGACGACCCAATACCCGCACACCTTGCCTCAACATGGAGAGAGTGGGAGACGGAACTCCGCTCACTCCCAGGTGTCAATATACGCCGCAGCTACTTCCCATCCACAGTGAGGCCAGAGACATGCAAGATTGAGCTACACGTCTTCAGCGACGCCTCCGAAGTAGCCTACGGATCGGTTGCCTATCTGCGTGCCCAAGAGATGGGAGGTGAGATACACACTGCTTTCATACTGGCCCGCTCAAGAATAGCCCCACGTAAGCAACAATCTATCCCACGTCTAGAGCTCTGCGCAGCCCTCGCAGGAGCGCATCTAGCCACGTTAATCCAACGTGAACTCACCATTCCGGTGCATAGAACAATCTTGTGGTCAGATTCCACGACAGTACTCACATGGATTAAGTCTGATTCATGCAGATACAAAGTCTTCGTGGGAGTCAGAGTCACCGAGATTCAAGAATTAACAGAAGAAGCAAGCTGGAGGTATGTGGATACCAAACACAACCCAGCTGACGTCATCACCCGGGGAATGTCCCTGGATGACCTAACCCGTCGCAACATCTACAGTGACGGACCAGCATTCCTCCAGCTCCCGGAAGGAGATTGGCCTACGCCCACCCCGAGGGAAGCAAGTAGCGAGGAGGCTGAGAACAAGAAGCCTATGTTCTGTGGACTGAGCACTGTCGCCTCCACAGACCCGAACATAGATGACTGCATTACCCTAGAGAGTGCGCAACAAAGAACATTCCTGCGGCACCACCCAGAGATTCAGTCCACCACTGACATGTCAGCAGCTGACTACGAAGAAGCAGAACTTCTTCTACTACAACGAGCCCAGAGAGACTCGTTCCCCGATGAGCTAGACTGTCTACAGGGAGGAAACCCCGTCCCATCAGACAGCAGACTGATTCACCTGGCACCAGAGAGTGACGCACATAATCTCATCAGAGTGGGTGGTCGCCTGCGGAGAGCCCCCGATCTACCAGATGACATTAAGCACCCGATCGTCTTGAACAGCCGACACAAGGTCACAGAGCTGATCATAAAGAAATACAACGAGGATGTGCACCACGCAGGAGCAGAGAGAGTCTTTGCGGAGATCAGACGTCGTTATTGGATATTGCAAGGGAGAGAAGCAGTACGGCGCTTCCAGCGAACCTGTCTAGACTGCCGTAAGTGGCGCGCGCAGCCCAGCATACCACGGATGGCTGACCTACCCCCCTGTCGCCTCCAAATCGGCGACAAGCCATTCCACTCCACAGGCATGGACTGTTTTGGCCCGTTGTATATAAAGAGAGGAAGAGGCACCGAGAAGCGGTGGGGTATTGTATTCAAATGCATGACCACCAGAGCGATACATATCGAGCTCCTTCCGACCATGAGCACAGACTCATTCCTTATGGCCTTCCGGAGATTCATATCACGGAAAGGACAACCGTCTACATTGTTGTCTGATCACGGGACCAACTTCAAAGGCGGAGAAAGAGAGCTGAGAGAGAGCTTCCAAGCTATGGGCCCAGAACTTAAGACCCACCTCGCTCCAGCCCAGGTTGACTTCCAGTTTAATCCCCCGAACGCACCCCACTTCGGTGGAACCTGGGAACGAGAAGTACGTTCTATAAAGACAGCCCTGTATGCCGTACTCGGAGCCCAGACTGTGGCAGAGGAAGTCCTAATGACAGTCCTCACGGAGATCGAGGGAGTATTGAACTCAAATCCCCTCGGTTACGTCTCCAGTGATGTAGCAGATGTCGACCCAGTCACCCCCA
The DNA here is from genome assembly GCF_963971535.1 of Notolepis coatsorum. Taxonomy (NCBI): domain Eukaryota; kingdom Metazoa; phylum Chordata; class Actinopteri; order Aulopiformes; family Paralepididae; genus Notolepis; species Notolepis coatsorum. The sequence goes on from NC_140179.1 coordinate 73,669,346, forward strand.
ACACACTCCTAATGGCGCGGCTGGACCCCGCGCTACCCCAGACAATGTACAGGCCCGAAGAAGCGAACGGCCGAAGAATGTGGAGGTACAGCCAAGTACTAGCTGACAAGTTTTGGAGCAGCTTCCTACTTCACTACCTACCGTCTCTACAGACCCGCCAGAAGTGGGTAAAAGAGAGAGACAACTTGACAGAAGGAACAGTCGTCATGATAGTTGACCAGTCACTCCCCAGAGCTATGTGGCCGGCTGGCCGCGTAAGCAAAGTGATCACCGGTGCCGATGGCAAGGTCCGAGCAGCTGAAGTACTCGTCCAAGGGCGCACCTACACACGGCCCGTGGCGAGGCTCATAGAACTGCCCCGACTCCCAGATACTATCGATGATGACCATGACCCTATGACTTTGTGAGTTGACTGACCCTTACAGCGGACCTTGAGTGGAAGACAGTGCGGTTAATCTGTCTCTGCTTAGCTAATTAGGTGGGACTAATTAGGGGGCGGCTGTTGTGAAGGATCAGATTAAACCGAATATGTATATTTATTTATATATATATATTTAATTGTATTTGTATATCGTTTGATATCCCCTGTATATTCCTTGTACAATATGCATTGAATATCCCCGTTTCTACTAAACAGCCCATAATAGTTTCATTCTACCATTGGACGAGAACCTGGCGCCAGGTTGCCATACCCCTAGGTCCAAGTTCAATCGTGCCGCCTAACATGTCGAGGCAACCCCCGGTTCCGCGCAGTAATATGCCGGGCGAAATACGAATGGTACTATTTGTTCATAGCGCATATATATATGGCGCTCGTAAAGTAGAACTTTCTTTTAGTCCAGTTCTTTACCCTCCAACAGAGTGACAGACGCAAAAGCCTCCCCACGACGCACGTGCGGTGTAGTAGGGCCTACTTGGCCCAGAATAGGCATTGAGATATCGTGTAGATTAATAGTTGAATGGTCATAGTTTGGCACCATACCGTCGAGTTGGACGTATTCTATTAAGCTAATAATAGTCTATTTATGTATGGTGCATCGTTCGGTTCGAGTTCTACAGTTATCAGTACCCCCATCGTTCCTGACGTTATCTGGACGCTTATCCAGGCTGGTCAGACCCCTAGTGGTGATTGCATCCGAGGAGCTCCGGGTCAAGAGCGACTGGACCTGTATATTGGATTACTCTACCCGACGACGGCGAGCCTTCCACGGCTCTTGGATTATGCTTTGTGTGCTTTGATTATTCCATGGATAAAGGCCAACACTGTCGAGTGTTGGAATTACCCCCCGGAGAGGACTCCAGGTGAGGCGGCGCTCTACACGTGAGGTCGCACCACGTCTCTCCGTTGTGGACCGGCAGATACCGTTCCACAGAGGGTCCAGCTGTATTCGTCTGCGGCCCGAGGTTCTGTGGGCACTGTGTCCAAGACTTTGGATTCTCCCAAGACACCGTCGGCCAGATGGGATACCGCCAGCGGCTTCTCTAACCCCCCCCCCCCCCCCCCTCCTACTGTTTTACAACCAGCGGGACCCCCCCCCCCCTTAGTGTATCCAGCTATAATCATTTAAGTACCATCGCTATCGTTTCCTAAATATTCCAGGTTGTATACTTACTCCCTGCGCAACCAGAGATTGGACATTCAATGTTGATTTACCTACGAATACTCATTTGCCATAAAAGTGCATATTCAATATTTCAAATCATAAATGTAATTAAGTGAATGTTGTATACACCTTTTGCTGTATTAAATATTCGATTTGGTACATTTGTGTTGGTTCGTTTCATCAGGTGGGAAAGTGTTCATCATACTTATATCTTGTACTGGGTGGCCAGAAGTTAAAGTACATGAGGTAGTGGTATTAAATATCATATCTAACAATACAGTCAGGGAATTGTACCCCTCAGCTACACAAAGGATTACATGAAAGTCAATGGAGAATTCTGGAAATGAATTCCCCAAAAATACACACAAAAAACACACACACACACACACACACACACACACACACACACACACACACACACACACACACACACGCACGCACGCACGCACGCACGCACGCACGCACACACACACACACACACACACACACACACAATTTTGGACAATTTTGGACTCCTAGCCTTATTTCCTACGTACAGTTCATATTGTAGATCAGTAGAGTCCTTTCTCAGCACAGTCCATGCTGTTCTTCACACTGGATACCTGCAGCTCTGGCTAGTTAGCCACAAAACCAATATAAAGTAATGGGGCCACACTTCAGTCTGTACAACCCCTGAAATAAGCAAGCGCACCTTTTGAGTATGTTTAAATGTGTAAACATGTTAAGTGCCATTCAACAATATCACAACATGGATTGTGCCGAGAAAGGACCCTACCATTCAACAATATCACAACATGGATTGTGCGGAGAAAGGACCCTACCATTCAGCAATATCACCAATGAGTAGGAAATAGGGCTAGGTATCCAAAATCGGACCATACCCAATAACCATGTTACTCAAGTCTCAAATCTGTAGCACTTTTTGTAATAAGGATGTGTTGTGTATTACATATTGAAATGATGTATGGTGTAAGGCTGTCTCCCTCATAGGTAATTGCTAGGTTTGGTCTCAAGATGTTGCTAGTGGATTAGTTGATTTTTATGCTTTTCTTTTCAAGCTGAACAAGTTATTTCCTGATAAATGATAAGCACATCTCTGGTAAGCACTAGCTTTGATAAGCATATCTCTGGTAAGCACTAGATTTGATAAGCACATCTCTGGTAGATTTAAACAGGTCCTTCTGTATGACGCAGGGAAATAGAAATTTGACAGATGTGTTGATGAAATAAATTAATCAATTAGTTGACAAATCCTATAACTATTGGTGGACTGAGAATTTGTTTAGGACCATCCCTGCTATGTTGTCATGGGTTTCCGCCTTCTGTAGTGTGGTAGTGAAAGGGTTAACCATTTGTAGTGTGGTAGTGAAGGGATTAACCATATGTAGTGTGGTAGTGAAAGGGTTAACCAACTGTAGTGTGTTAGTGAAGGGGTTAACCCTTTGTAGTGTGGTAGTGAAATGGTTCCATTTGTAGTGTGGTAGTGAAAGGTTAACCTTCTGTAGTGTGGTAGTGAAAGGTTAACCTTCTGTAGTGTGGTAGTGAAGGTTTAATCTTCTGTAGTGTGGTAGTGAAAGGGTTAACCATCTGTTGTGTGGTAGTGAAAGGTTAACCTTCTGTAGTGTGGTAGTGAAAGGTTAACCTTCTGTAGTGTGGTAGTGAAAGGGTTAACCATCTGTAGTGTGGTAGTGAAAGGGTTAACCCTTTGTAGTGTGGTAGTGAAAGGGTTAACCAGCTGTAGTGCGGTAGTGAAAGGGTTAACCATCTGTAGTGTGGTAGTGAAAGGGTTAACCATCTGTACTGGTAGTGAAAGGGTTAACCATATGTAGTGTGGTAGTGAAAGGGTTAACCCTTTGTAGTGTGGTAGTGAAAGGGTTAAATAACTATCTCACCGATGGCTGTGCCCTCGCTCACGTTGCCGTGGTAGGGGTCTTGGCTGAATACAGGTTTATTGTCGTTCTGGTCAATGACTTTGATAATGACATCCATGGGTTTATAGATGGGTTTATAGGTGGGTTTTCTGGGTCCTTCAGCCTTGGTTCCCATGACATGGGCATGGGCAACTAGGAACAACTAGGAAACACCACAGAGCACAAACAAACATGCTACATTAAAGGAACACACCAACATTATGGGATATGTGCTTAGCGTCTTCTCCAGAGTCAGACAAGAAGATTTCCTCTCTGTGCGTTCAGGAAGCAAGCTATCTGGCTGCAAACTAGCCTAGATTAGCACAAATGAGAGGATATGGACCAGCTAGCCGAGCTGTTGGCCAAAAGCACCTCTCCCAGAGTTTTAAGCTAGGCTAGTGGTCCGTATCCGCTTCCATTCATTTGTGCTAAGCTACAGTAAACTAGCTTGCAGGAAATTGGTGTCCATCTTCTTGTCGGACTCTGGAAAAGACGGTAAGCACATTTCCCATAATGTTGCCGTATTACTTTAAGTAATGGGATGAACAATATAAAATAATTATACTGTGTTGTTGTTGTTATTATGCGGTTCTCTGGATTTTGCCTCAACTCACCCTGTATTCAGCCTTTTTCTCTCTGTCCAGTGGCTTGGTCATGTACATCAATCGAGATCCCTTGTTGATGATGAACAGGCCCTCCGGAGGTTCGTCAGCCCCTGGCCCAGAGAGATTGTAGGTGAAAGAGGGAATATACTCGTCCAAGCTTGCCGTGATCTAAATTAGAAAATAAGAACGACAAGAAAGTCCGAAAGTTTATTCAAAAAAGAGTTTAGTCATGTGCTACAAACAATTTAAGTATTGATTCAAAAATATATGTTTTACTATTGCAAAGGTCATAGATTTCATTGTGAATAGTAGTTACCTTCGCCATGACTTTTGGATACGGGCCGTTGTCGTTTTCCAGGACTAGAAGTTGATGGGTGCCCAGGTTGTTCTGTTTGAGTAATTACATACCATAAGCATATACTACTTTATGTCACTGAATTTGATTCTTACATTCAACATTGTCTATTGTACAGTCTTGCCAGGGTTTCTTGAAATAATAATTAATCATTTCCACCAATAATCTTGGTGATATTATGTGGTATTATGTGGCATAATGCCCTCCTATATTATACACTGTATAAAAACATTGTTTCAAATAAAATAGAAAAATATAACCCGAGAAAACTACTCACAATTAGATTACTAAAGACTGGGTGCTGAATGGTCAGTGTATGTCAAGATCAGGACGACACTCCGAGGTGAGGTTTTATTGCCCTTATTCCGCGTGTATCTGATGAACATTCTATAGTCACGGGTGGGGTTGATTATAGGCGACCCCAGCCATCCAGACAGGTACAGTACATCCCACCAGGAGGGCTGGCTGGGGTCGACTGTGACTATTTTCAAGTTTTGTTTTATTCCTCACATATAAGGTACATTACAGTTAAATGCTTGCTTCTGTATGAGGCCCCTGAAGTTGTGCTTCATACAGTAACAAGTAAAAAGAATAAAGACAAAAAAAATGTTGTACATTTTAATATACAATATACAAACTAAAGTACAACATGCAACCAAAATGCAAAAATGAGGTAGAGATGTAGTGTATAGTGCAAATCCTTTAGTAATACATATATAAAACATGGTGTAGTGTTAAAAAGTGTTCAAAGTGTCTGTTAAATGTGAATGTTAAATGTCAATGTTTAAAGTGAGTGTGTACATGTGGATGTGTGTGCAATGAATATAATTCTAAACTATAGATTAGAATGTTTGCCAGATACACGCTGAAGAAGTGTCTTGCCTGAAACGTCCTTATGACAATGCAAGGGAGTGCTGTCCTGCTCTCTAACCCAGTCAGTGCCAACCACGAGATTATTCGGGTTAACTCGCCATGCAATGAGTGCCAAGACCCGAGAAAACTCGGGTTTTAACACTTTGAGTGCCAGCAGGGGGCGCACGATTTAGCGCTTGAGTGCCGGCGCTGTAGTCAATGGGAGGGCGAGCACATTTGCGAACGCATAAACTATATCTTAAATTATGGCTATGTGTCTAATACGCCCGTCGCTTATAAATGACTTGTTTGCAGTCAACAGTCGAAACAGATTGTTTTTTTAATCTGTACATTTCCGTTTTATAACATTTTGAAAAACGCTCGTTTTTTTAAACTTCCAGAAAAAAATGGTGATTCTGCAGGAATCGCGCTTTAGTGGAATACACAAAACACGTTGTAATGTTTCGGCCTATTTATGAATCGTTTTCGAATAAACGCTAGATTATCGATAGTATATATGTACTTATGCACGCTAGAGAAGCAGGCTGAAAAATCTATTATCTTATTTCCTGATCAGCACACGCACACACATACACGTTGATATATAGGTGAAAAAAACTCTGATTATCCCCAAGACTGGTAAAATAGATTCCTTACCTCAGATCAGATGTTCTCCAAAAAGATTATTCCAATTCCTGATCGCCATTCCAAATATCGATCGCGTTTATTGATCCAATGCTGGGTACTGGAAACACATATTCCACGCTGTTCTGCGGCTCGGCAATGAATGGAATCATCTCCGGTTACATGCCTGACAAGTAAAATGTGGATTCCGGAAAAAAAATGTCCCATCCATTTCATTCAGTCCAATCCAATGGGTGCAATACCATCCGGAGAGACGATAGGGGGCGGTACTTTCCCTGTTCGAGCTCAGATAGATCCCTAATGGTAACGTGAGGCTAGATTGATGAAAAATGAATGGAAATCGATAATAAAAAAATAACGATTAAATAGCGAGATTTCTCGTTCTTGGCACTCAACGCATGGCATGAACTAACGAGATTTCTCGTGGCTGGCACTCAAAGTGTTAATCGTTATTTCTTTTATTAGCAATATCCATACATTTTTCATCCATCCAGCCTGACGTTATCATTGGGAATGGGTCTGAGCTCGAAAAGGGCAAATACCGCCGCCTATCGTCTCCCGGATGGTATTGCACATCATTGGATTGGATTGGGTGGGACTGTGCATCAAAAAAATAAGTCCGGTCCAGGTTTTACTTCTCGGGCATGCAGCTGGATACTATTGCATTGAGTCCCCCCACTGGGAGCAGCGTCGATTATGTGTTTTGGTGCTATAACGTTGGATCAATAAACGCGATCAATATTTGGAATGGCGATCAGGAATTGTATTAATTTATTTTGCAGAACATCTGATGTGAGGTAAGGACTCTATTTTACCAGTCTTGGGTTAATCAGATGTTTTTTTCTCCGCCATCGCAGCACGTGTGTGTGTGCGTAACGTTAGCCGTATCCACGGCATGGATAATCGATTTTTCAGCCAGCTTCTCTAGCGTGCATAAGTACACATATACTATCGATAATCTAGCGTTTATTTGAAAACTATTCATAAATCAGCCGAAAAATGACGTGTTTTGTGTATTCCAGTAAAGGCTGATTATCGCGGAATTTCTCTGGAATTACTAGACATCTCCAAAACTATACTCGTATTCAAAACGGTATAAACGGAAATGTACCAATGAAAAAACAATACGTTTTGTACATTGACTGCAAGCAAGTCATTGATAAGCGAGGTAGACACATAGCCATCATTTAAGATATAGTTTAACCGTTCGCAAATTTCCCCGTCCTCCCATTGACTTCCTTATTGGCACGCTAGCCCTAATATGGTCAAAGGGGCATGGCTCTGAATTAAAAACACATTTAAGTAAGGCAAGCTCAAGCACACACATGAAATAAGTGTAAAGACAATGTGTTACCTCAATTTGTAGTTGTAGTGTAATTATTGGGACTTGATAGCTGATGAGGCGCTCTGCTTCAGCCAAAGCAGCCCAACAACACTATAGGATACAAAAGTCGTAATCATAATATGTAGAACTCACTACATTACTTTGCCACGAATATTAAAGGGTCTGTTCTATGAGTGAAAACTTAACAAAAGCTAAAGTAAGGCTGTAACCATGAATAAATGTGCTGCATTAAGAGGCCCATCTCACATGGGATTAGAAAAAAGCTACAAGTCGGGGCGGCAAGGCGCTCGCCACCAACGCAGGAGATGCTGGGTTCAAGCCCAGCTCTCGGCGTTGCTACCAGCTTGGCTGGTCGTTCATACTAATACAATTGGCAGTATTAGGGGGTGGGAAGCTGGTGGGTAGGGATTGGACGTTGTGGACAGCGACTCCTACAGGTCGGTTGGTGCGCCTGCGCAGTAGAATCAGGAAGCGACGAGGGCGGCGTGTCCCTCCCACGCAGACCCTCGCCGCTGAGAGATCGCGCTGTGCAGGTGAAAAGATGCGACGGCTGCCTCCTCGAGTACCGGAGGGGACACGTGATGCAAGGCTTCATCCACATTGCAGCTGGCTTGTGGGAGGCATGGCCTAACATCGTTCGAGACAGGGGAGGGTAGAATTGGACAATACGAAATTGGGGACGGGAGAAAAATAGAAAAAAAATGGGGAGAAAAAGTAGATAATAATAAAAAAAAAAACTACAAGTCGGCGGACCAGTGCTCCCACTGTCCTGAGCCCACAGCCTCATACAGACACAACCCCATGGTACAAAGATCATTAGTGAGGCAACAGGTGAATAAATAGAGGCCCATATTACTGTTATTCTGACTCGGGCATCGCAACCCCTGGAGCCCCATACACATAATACAAAATATACACATATGCAGACTGAAAGATAATCATTATCTTTCTCATTTGCCAAGCCTTTCTCCTAATATTTGGCATTAAGAAAATAATTGCGGTTTACACTGTGTGATTCATGAATACATGCCAACTGTCACTTTTTTTTATCCAAAGGATTATTTATTAGCTGTATTGATATTACACTTGTAAACTTGGTGTTTTACCCATTTCTCTAATAATTCACAAGCATTGCTAATGCGGGTCTGCAAGATGTCAAACAGGTTTACCTGGAACAGGACCAGCAGAAAGATGAACCCCATGGTCCTGCGGCCCTCCATGTCCACAGCTCTGTCCGCACCTCAGGTTTTCTCACTAAACTGGGACTGCTCCGCTTGCCGCTCCTCTCTCCGGGCTCATCTCCAGATCTATCTATCGACAGTTACTTTCTATTACAATAGTCCTTCCTTCTTCTTTCTGTGAAGTCAGGGATGCATGTCAGTTCCCAACTGCAAACGCTCTGTTGATTATATCTTTCCTGTGGATCCCCGCTAGTGGTGGATGATAAATGGTGTTTGATCAGATCGACGGGAAGCTGACAGGAAAACAAAAGGCAACGGGTCTAGGTGACCCGACAGCGCTGACAGACACGCAGGTGTGTCGTTCATATGCAACACTCACCTGACTCCCGTGAAAGGTGTTCCCAGGACAGACCTACAAGTAAATTAGAGAAAAAGAGTTCCTTCATATCACAAGCAGGCTACGCCTACTCCCCAGGCCGTAGCGATAAAAGGAGAACCTGCTTACAGTAGCAGCTCCAGAGTACCTGGCGGTGCTACACCGAAAGAACAAGAGTATCCGCAACAAGAGTCCAAACGAGCCATGGTGGATTTCCTAGTGAAGCAACAAAACCATGCTACTCTACCCCCTCAACAGATTCCTATATTCAAGGGAGACCCTATGTGGTACAGGCTATTCATCAGGGCCTTTGAACACGGAGTGGAGGACAAGACAGATAGTAACAGAAATGTCATAGCCAAACATTCTAGAACGTTTATGGTGATGTCATAGCCGACATAGTGTTATGGTGATGTTATTACCCCTCCTGCTGGTAATATGTAGGAACTGTCATCTAGGTATGGAGACGACCGGATGGTACGTCATCATATACGGCCCGGACTGACGTGTGTCTGAGCGCAAGCTAGAGGCTAGCAGTTGTATGTATTACTGAGAGCATAACAATAAAGTAATCTATTGAAACATGGTGATAAGAAGTGGTCTAGCTTACCACGCTATAAAGTAAAGCAATTATGGCTGCTTTCGGAAATATCCCCGCTCCGGAGGGCATGCAGATGTCAGGAGATTCTTGCAAAAACTGGGAAATGTTCAGAGCAGAGTTTGAGGACTTTTCGCTGGCAACAGGTCTGACAGAGAAATCCGCGGAGATACAAGCCGCCACGCTGAGAAGAATAATGGGCAGTGAGTGTCGGCATATTTACATGCACAATCTTACACTGACTGTTGACCAGAAAAAGGACCCAGCTGCCATTCTGGACGCTTTGGAGGACTATTTTAAGCCCGCGAAAAACGTTATATACGAGAGGTACATTTTCGGCTGCTGCAAGCAGGAGACAGACGAGCCGATTGACGGTTTCATCACCCGGCTGCGAGAGAGAGCAGCTACGTGCGAGTACCGTGGGCTACGGGATGAGATGCTACGGGACCGGCTCGTATTGGGCATTTCAAGTGAAGGAACCAGACGCAGGTTGCTCCGGGAACAGGACTTGACATTGCCAGTAGCTGTGGAAATATGTCGCCTGGCTGAGGTGACTGAGAAACGTCTGAGGACGATAGACGGAATACAAATGGACACAATAAATGCAACGGACAAGCAGCGGCGATACAGAGCTCAGGAGAGCTCCACGAGACATGAGGTGACAAATTTGCTCATTGACTGTAAATACTGTGGTATTAATCACAAGAGAGGCAGATATCAGTGCCCAGCATATGGCAAAGCATGCAGGTCCTGTGGTGTTGCAAATCATTTTGCAAAAGTATGCCAGGCAGGGGGCAAAATGAGTAGAGTAAAAAAAGTGCATATCGTAGAGGATACACCACGAGGAGCAGAGGGCTCAGACAACGAAGAACTGATCTATACTGCTGAATGCATTAGCACAGTACAGTCCCAGGGCCTCAAATGGTTTGCAATGCTGAGACTGAATGGCATAAAACAAGCATGTCAGTTGGATTCGGGGGCTACATGCAATGTCATGGGCAGGACAGTAAAGGAGAGACTATCGCCAAATACCCCTTTGTGGCCAAGCACTACAGAACTAAAGCTGTACTCAGGGCAGCTGATGCGATCGCTGGGGCGATATCACACAGACTGTGTCATCAAGGGAGTTAAGCACAGCCTTGTGTTTGAAGTGGTGGAGACTGAACAAAATCCACTGCTTTCCGGTTCTACATGTGTGCGTTTAGGGCTCATGACTGTCACTATTCCTGCAGAGCTCAACAAAGTTGATCAGTGCCTTAAGGGACCCTTAACCAAAGAGCAACTACTACGTTCATATGCTGATGTTTTCAATGACCCAGTGGAGTCAGTGCCGGGAGAAGTGCACTTTGAATTGGACCCGAGTGTGACCCCAGTTCAATGTGCACCGAGAAATGTGCCAGTGGCATTAAGGGCACGGGTGAAAACGCAGCTGGAGAAATATGAGAGCGACGGACATATTGCTTGTGTCACTGAGCCGACACCCTGGATAAGCAACATGGTCGTGGTCAACAGAAAAGAAAAGATTCGACCATGCATTGACCCAAAGTTCCTCAATCAGGCACTGAAGAGATCACACTACCTCATGCCAACATTGGAGGACGTGCTCTACAAATTGCCCAAGGCGTGCATATTCACCCTGGTGGATGCCAGGGAGGCATTTCTCCAATGCAAGCTGGATGATGAGAGCAGCTGGAAAACTACGTTCTGGACACCTTGGGGTAGAATGAGGTGACTGAAACTCCCCTTCGGGGTGTTTGTGGCTCCAGAAGTTTGCCAGCGTAAGCAACACGAGCTGCTCGGAGACCTCAGCGGCATCGAGCCAATCGCCGAAGATATCCTCGTCGTCGGATGTGGGGACTCTGATATCGAGGCAGAGCGTGACCACGACAGTAAGCTGCTCGCACTGATGGAACGGTGCAGAAAGGTAAAACTCAGGCTCAGCATACAAAAGCTACAGTTTAAACTGAAGGCGGTTCAGTTTCAAGGACACATACTGTCCGCACAGGGACTGAGAATAGACCCAGAAAAGACCAGAGCAGTCCTGGACATGCCAACACCCACCGACGCCAAGGCTGTTCAGCGTTTCATCGGTTTCGTGACTTACCTGGCTAAGTTCCTGCCACGGCTGTCTGAGGTGTGTGAGCCACTTCGCCGTCTCCTAGACAAGGACAGTGTGTGGCACTGGCTGCCTAAGCACGACCAAGCTGTACAGGAAATAAAGCGCTTGGTGTCCACCACACCTGTATTAAAATACTATGACATCACCAAACCAGTCACAGTGCATTGACGCCAGCAAGAACGGCCTGGGGTGCTGCATAACGCAGGCGGGACAACCAGTGGCGTTTGCCTCACGTGCACTTATACCAACCGAGCAGGACTATGCTCAAATTGAGAAAGAATGTTTGAGAATTGTTTTTGCTTGCCAACGATTCCACCACTACCTGTACGGTAGGGAGACAATCACAGCGGAAACAGATCATAAGCCGTTGATCTCAATCTTCAAAAAGAATGAATGAATGAATGAAAACTTTATTTAACAGATTGCAGAATGGGTACAATACAGTACGGCTCAATACATACAATTGTTAAGGGGATGCAGACCTGAGAAAGACGTTTGTCTTGTTTCCATCAGGGTCCCCCATTTTCAATTCATATAGACATATATGACATACATGACATACAGATAGTCAGTACTGCTACATCTATACATTTATGACATACCAGATTTGCAAATACAGTACTGTTTGTGATACAGAAGGAGTCAAGAAAAGGGAGTATATACATTTGACGTAGAAACTGTACATTGGAGGTTGGGTGGGGGGGGTTGGGTACATTGGGATATTGACAACCATACTGGGTAATTTACATTGGAGGTGGTTGGGGGGGGGGGGGGCGGGGGGCACACTGTATAAACAAGTAACACTGTACATTGAGGGGGGGGGGGGGAGGAGACACTGTACAAACAAACACAATTGTACATTGAACTATTGACAAAACCATACTAGGTAAATGACTGTACATTGGAGGGGGTTGGAATGATTGGGTTAGGATATTTACAGGGGCCAGTGTTGAATTGCAGTCTCCCGTAGGTGTCCCTTGAGAGAGGTTTTGAAAGTGGGTAGTGATCCACATTCCTTTACAGCTTTGGGTAGGGCGTTCCACATTGATGTGGCATAATTGCGAAACGTGTTTAGTCCCTTATTTGAGCCGAATCTGGGTTTGACATGATTTGTGGAGCTCCCTCTGGTGTTGTGATCGTGGTATTCACTGACCTTTGGGAAGTATTTTGACATGTACATGGGTACCTTGGTCGTGTAGTGTATCTTGTAGACCAGGCCCATTGCAAGTTGTTGTACTCTGTCGTCTACTCTAAGCCATCCTAGGTTGTCGAAGTGGGCAGGGGTGAGGTGGGTTCTAGGAGTAAGGTCAAGCAGTAGTCTGACCAGTTTGTTTTGAGATGTTTGTAATTTTGTTATTAGCGCCTTTGAGGTGCTTTGGTACCATGAGGTGCAAGCATAGTCGTAGCTGTCACGCAGGCTGAAGTCTTCGCTTCCGGTAGCGCCTAGCAGCTCTACAGGGGGCAATGTGTTATCATACCTAGGGCACTGAGGTTGGAAATGCTGGGCAGAATTCATGCAAGCCACATTGGTGGGGAGGCGTGCTACAGGCAGGCTAGGGACACACTATTCTGGCCAAAAATGAGAGGGGAAATCAAGGACCACGTGTCCAACTGCCCAGCCTGCAATGAATATGCACGAGCACAGCAAAAGGAGTCAATGATGTCTCACAATATTCCAGAGCGCCCATGGCAGACAGTGAACATGACCTCTTTTCCTATGCAGGCAAGGACTTTTTGATAATGGTCGATCATTATTCTGATTTCTGGGAGGTTGAGCCACTCCCAGACGTGTCAGCTGACACAATCGTCACTCGTTGCAAAGTCCAGTTTGCTCGTCATGGCCAACCAGACTGTGTGATTTCAGACAATGGGGGGTGCTTTGACTCTGCTAGGTTCAGGATGTTCGCAAACAAATGGGGGTTCACCCATATCACTTCCTCCCCCCACCACCCACAGGCGAACGGGAAAGCGGAATCGGCAGTAAAGATAGCGAAAGCCTTATGCAAGAGGGCCAAGCTAGATGGCACAGATGTATGGATGGCTATACTGCAGTGGCGCAACACGTCCACTGAGGGGATGGCCAGCAGCCCAGCGCAACGCCTCATGTCACGCAGGCTGAAGTCTTCGCTTCCGGTAGCGCCTAGTCTGCTGCAGCCCTGTGTGACAGTTGGTGTCACTGAGAGACTCAGGCTGAAAAAAGGTGTGGCTAAATCACACTATGACAGGGCAGCCAGGGACCTCCCTGACTTGAACATTGGGGACCAAGTCAGAATGCGTCCGTTGCCTGGCGATCGTACAGGGCGGTGGCGGCTCGGCTCTTGTCTGAAGAGGGTCGCACCACGATCATTCCTCGTTGATGTTGAGGGGACTCTCTACAGGCGTAACAGAGTGGACCTCCGGATGGCAGAACGGGCAGCACAGAGGCGGGAGGGAGTTTCAACTCCTCAGGATGAAACACTTGAGCAGAATTTGCCCATACCTGACTGTGCAGAAGGCATCACTGAGGCTGGGGAGGAGAGACTGATAGACTGTGGGGGGGGGGGGCAGACAGGTGAGCCTCACAGCCCACAAACTCACCACTCACCTGCAGCACCGTCAAGCACCGAGAGGCCCGCTGCCCGACTGCGTAGCGGCCGTTGGTCGCGACCACCTGTAAGACTCAATCTGTAGGCTGCAGGCTTCACGGACCCAAGGCTGAAGGCCTATGGACTTTTGGGACTTTTTTAACTTATGTTTAAAAAAAAAAGCCGCTGCTCTGTGCCCCAAAGCGGCTTCAAAGTATGTTGATGCAGCTCCAAAATTACAACCAGGAAGTCACTTACAAGCCGGGGCCAGAGATGTATATCAGTGACACTCTAAGCAGAGCAACAACACAGAACAGGGGGTCAGATATGACACACACAGCACACAGTGTGCACCATAGAGGGATAGCAGGCCGCGTTTATGCACGTTGTCCAGGCACAACACCTCAACGTTACTGACCACAGGTTCCGCCAGATCCTGCAGTACACAGAGGTTGATGAGAACCTACAGGACTTGAAGTCGATCATGCTGCGGCGGTGGCCGGATATGAAGGAGGACGCACCTCTGAGTGTGAGGGACTATTGGTCCTTCCGTGATGAAATCAACATGCAGAATGGAGTGCTCTACAGGGGGCAATGTGTTATCATACCTAGGGCACTGAGGTTGGAAATGCTGGGCAGAATTCATGCAAGCCACATTGGTGGGGAGGCGTGCTACAGGCAGGCTAGGGACACACTATTCTGGCCAAAAATGAGAGGGGAAATCAAGGACCACGTGTCCAACTGCCCAGCCTGCAATGAATATGCACGAGCACAGCAAAAGGAGTCAATGATGTCTCACAATATTCCAGAGCGCCCATGGCAGACAGTGAACATGACCTCTTTTCCTATGCAGGCAAGGACTTTTTGATAATGGTCGATCATTATTCTGATTTCTGGGAGGTTGAGCCACTCCCAGACGTGTCAGCTGACACAATCGTCACTCGTTGCAAAGTCCAGTTTGCTCGTCATGGCCAACCAGACTGTGTGATTTCAGACAATGGGGGGTGCTTTGACTCTGCTAGGTTCAGGATGTTCGCAAACAAATGGGGGTTCACCCATATCACTTCCTCCCCCCACCACCCACAGGCGAACGGGAAAGCGGAATCGGCAGTAAAGATAGCGAAAGCCTTATGCAAGAGGGCCAAGCTAGATGGCACAGATGTATGGATGGCTATACTGCAGTGGCGCAACACGTCCACTGAGGGGATGGCCAGCAGCCCAGCGCAACGCCTCATGTCACGCAGGCTGAAGTCTTCGCTTCCGGTAGCGCCTAGTCTGCTGCAGCCCTGTGTGACAGTTGGTGTCACTGAGAGACTCAGGCTGAAAAAAGGTGTGGCTAAATCACACTATGACAGGGCAGCCAGGGACCTCCCTGACTTGAACATTGGGGACCAAGTCAGAATGCGTCCGTTGCCTGGCGATCGTACAGGGCGGTGGCGGCTCGGCTCTTGTCTGAAGAGGGTCGCACCACGATCATTCCTCGTTGATGTTGAGGGGACTCTCTACAGGCGTAACAGAGTGGACCTCCGGATGGCAGAACGGGCAGCACAGAGGCGGGAGGGAGTTTCAACTCCTCAGGATGAAACACTTGAGCAGAATTTGCCCATACCTGACTGTGCAGAAGGCATCACTGAGGCTGGGGAGGAGAGACTGATAGACTGTGGGGGGGGGGGCAGACAGGTGAGCCTCACAGCCCACAAACTCACCACTCACCTGCAGCACCGTCAAGCACCGAGAGGCCCGCTGCCCGACTGCGTAGCGGCCGTTGGTCACGACCACCTGTAAGACTCAATCTGTAGGCTGCAGGCTTCACGGACCCAAGGCTGAAGGCCTATGGACTTTTGGGACTTTTTTAACTTATGTTTAAAAAAAAAAGTCATTGTCATTATGTTGATGTTAAGGAGAAGGAAGGAAAGGAGAGTCATTACGCTACTGTTACTCTAGCTGTTATATTACCAGCTGTTACATTACTGGCTGTTAAGGTGTAATGATTAAGTTCTTTGATTCGATTAAGGTCGTTCAGGTTATTGTGTTTGTTAACTTAACCATTTATAAGAAGGGAGATGTTATGGTGATGTTATTACCTGCTCCTGCTGGTAATATGTAGGAACTGTCATCTAGGTCTGGAGACGACCGGATGGTACGTCATCATATACGGCCCGGACTGACGTGTGTCTGAGCGCGAGCTAGAGGCTAACAGTTGTATGTATTACTGAGAGCATAACAAACCTTGGTGATGTCACAGTATGACGTCATGATAGAACGTTCTGGAACATTCGTGATGTCACTGTATGATGTCATAACGAACATTCTAGAACATTTGTGTCTCTATATATAGTCCACGATTCTCTCTCTCTGGCAGTGTGTAGCTTGAACAGGACTGAACAGGACTGAACGGATGAACTCAACAACCAAGACTGAAGCCTGCATTTCTCAACCAAGGTGCCAAGCCTTCCGGTTTAATAATAATAATAATGCATTTAATTTATAAGGCGCCTTTCAGGACACTCAAGGTCGCCGTACAACAATTTAAAAACAGTTCATTAACAATCACAATACATTTAAAAAAAAAACTAAATAAACTCTGACATACGCCTGCCTAAACAGGTGGGTTTTGAAAGGGATGATGGAGGTTTGCTGTGGAAAGAGCCGGCAAGTGGATTTATGCAGTGTGCGAACCATACCTGGGAATTTACTGTGACGCTTGCAATGCTGACATAGGCTATAGGTATGAGTAACATTACAGAACCACACAGTCTACACTACACAGGTCTGCATGCATGCATGATGAAGAAGCACATATTGAAATCATACCTGTCCACCCTCCTGTTTTTCCAAGGATTCTCCCGTATTTCAACCTTCTCTCCCACCGTCCTCTCGTTAAAATATTTTCCC
This sequence comes from Notolepis coatsorum, assembly GCF_963971535.1. Classification (NCBI taxonomy): domain Eukaryota; kingdom Metazoa; phylum Chordata; class Actinopteri; order Aulopiformes; family Paralepididae; genus Notolepis; species Notolepis coatsorum. The sequence goes on from NC_140179.1 coordinate 73,686,395, forward strand.
CTCGGTGACGACAGGTGGCAGCAGTGTAGATTAGAGCATTAGCACAGGAAGTCAGACCGGAAGATGGTTGCTCAGAACACTGGCGGGCAAAGTGGGGTTGTTCGCGGAGAGCTCACTCTCGGCCGTGGTTTCTCAGTGTATAATGTATGGTGCTCTCCCTCAACATGCGAGTAGTGTGAGACAACACCATTCTTTAGTCCAAATAATACCCTATTTTATACTATATTATTGTCATTCGTTTAATGTAGTCAGTCTTACATTGGCACTGCTTTAACATTGCATTTACCCATAATCCATTTATATAGACCCATGTGCCAGTACAGTGGCGGTTGGAATGCCCCACGGGCCCTGAGGCGAGATTGACAGCTCGGGAAAAAACGTTTCAGCACCACGGAGAGTGTTCTCCGCACAGACGCGGTGCGGGCTGTGAGGCCGCGCCGGTATATAAAGCCCCAGGCTCGCCACAACAGTGGATTTCAAAGATATAATAAAGTTTTCAATCAATCAATCAATCAATCAATCAATCCCGCACAGTGCAATACTCCAATTCAGCCATTGGCAATTCAGCCATTGGGTGAGTGGCGCTGCTGAGCGGGCCTGTGATGGCCTGACAGCGTGGGGAGCTTAATACCCCGCTAGCCCCTTCCCCCGCCACCACTGGTTGCCGTTGAGCTGAAGCAGTGTGTGGTTGGATGTGAAGGCAAAAGAGAGGAACCGCTTATGAAGGTAAACGGTCCACACATTCACAGTTCCTTTCCGAGCCTGATACGGTAGGCAGCACTTTAACAATGGATCAGTATACTGGGGCTCCCATACAAACATGAACAAGATTCCTGTTTTGCTTTTACAGGAATTACTATAATTACTAAAGTGAATCACTATAGGATTGTAGAATTTCCATGGTAAAACTACAGGAATACTAATTTGCCATACATTTCTATGATATTCCACTACATAAATACTATAGTGAATCATTACACTACGTCTGTGGTAAATATATAGTGTGTTTGGGGAACAAAATGCAAGAATACTATCACTACAGTATGTGGTAAATATATTGTGTATGAAAAAAACATGTTTATTTAGCCTTCTCTCAGTATGCAAGCAGCTATCCAATTGACACAGGTAGTTGTGGTGTGTGACTGCTGTGTCCCTCTATCTACTGTATCATGCCACATGTTTTGCTTTTGGCAGTGGGACTTCCTATTAACTCACAGCGCCCCCTAGAGCCAGTCTTAGTGCTTTGCATCTGGGGGAAATCATTGTGCTTCCCAATTCAGCCAATTATTCTGTACAATAATGTCATAGCTGTGAGGGTTTAACTGGAGCCCCCAGATGATGTTGGACTGGAATATTGTGACGTCCATTCGCAGTTCTTGGGAAATCCATCTTTTTGCAATCAATGGTGTCACATCTTCGTCTGAACACATCGCTGATGGATAGTTATTCATATCTAATCATGACACAACCACCACACACACGCATGTGCCTGACTAACTATCTTTCTTTCTTTTTGTAGCATTCTTTTGGCATTTTCCTTTTATATGTAATGTTGTTCTCTTTCTTTCTTTCTTTCTAGCTTCCTCCCTTTCTTTCTTCCTTTCTTTCTTTCTAGCTTCCTCTCTTTCTTTCTTTCTTTCTTTCTTTCTTTCTTTCTTTCTTTCTTTCTTTCTTTCTTTCTTTCTTTCTTTCTTTCTTTCTTTCTTTCTTTCTTTCTTTCTTTCTTTCTTTCTTTCTAGATTCCCCTCTTTCTTTCTTTCTTTCTTTCTTTCTTTCTTTCTTTCTTTCTTTCTTTCTTTCTTTCTTTCTTTCTTTCTTTCTTTCTTTCTTTCTTTCTTTCTTTCTTTCTAGATTCCCCTCTTTCTTTCTTTCTTTCTTTCTTTCTTTCTTTCTTTCTTTCTTCTTTCTTTCTTTCTTTCTTTCTTTCTTTCTTTCTTTCTTTCTTTCTTTCTTTCTTTCTTTCTTTCTTTCTTTCTTTCTAGATTCCCCTCTTTCTTTCTTTCTTTCTTTCTTTCTTTCTTTCTTTCTTTCTTTCTTTCTTTCTTTCTTTCTTTCTTTCTTTCTTTCTTTCTTTCTTTCTAGATTCCCCTCTTTCTTTCTTTCTTTCTTTCTTTCTTTCTTTCTTTCTTTCTTTCTTTCTTTCTTTCTTTCTTTCTTTCTTTCTTTCTTTCTTTCTTTCTAGATTCCCCTCTTTCTTTCTTTCTTTCTTTCTTTCTTTCTTTCTTTCTTTCTTTCTTTCTTTCTTTCTTTCTTTCTTTCTTTCTTTCTTTCTTTCTTTCTTTCTTTCTTTCTAGATTCCCCTCTTTCTTTCTTTCTTTCTTTCTTTCTTTCTTTCTTTCTTTCTTTCTTTCTTTCTTTCTTTCTTTCTTTCTTTCTTTCTTTCTTTCTTAAATCAAGTCAAATCAAATCAAAGTCAATGTCCCCATGGGCCGGACACGTCTTCTTTAAACAAGTCAAGAAGAAACATCTCAATAAGTCAAGAACAAAACAAGAACACCATAAGGTCCAACAAATGTAAAATAAATGCAAAATAAATGCAACACTCCCAGACATACCCCACGCGAAGGTAAGGAAAAACTCACTAAAACCTAGCAATAGGAAAAAATGCACCACAGGCAATGTGGAGGAGAGAAACCTTAGAAGGGCCATTCAAGGGGGGATCTCCCTTCTTAGATGTCGGTGATAGTAGTGTTGCAGACGGACAGTTGGTAAGAATGCACTCATGTATGTAGTGAAACACAGATCATGAGTGCATGCAATAGCAACTGAACATTTTGAAACATTTAAGATAGAGCTGATAGCGATAGCAACTGAACATTTTGAAAGATTAAAGATAGAGCTGATCTTCCTTCCTTTCTTTCTAGCTTCCTTTTTCTTCCTTCCTTTCTTTCTAGATTCCCCTTTTTCTTTCTTTCTTTCCTTTCTAGCTTTCTTTCTTTCTTTCTTTCTTTCTTTCTTTCTTTCTTTCTTTCTTTCTTTCTTTCTTTCTTTCTTTCTTTCTTCCTTTCTTTCTTTCTTTTTTTCTTTCTAACTTCTTCTCTTTCTTTCTTTCTTTCTTTCTTTCTTTCTTTCTTTCTTTCTTTCTTTCTTTCTTTCTTTCTTTCTTTCTTTCTTTCTTTCTTTCTTTCTTTCTAGATTCCCCTCTTTCTTTCTTTCTTTCTTTCTTTCTTTCTTTCTTTCTTTCTTTCTTTCTTTCTTTCTTTCTTTCTTTCTTTCTTTCTTTCTTTCTTTCTTTCTTTCTAGATTCCCCTCGTTCTTTCTTTCTTTCTTTCTTTCTTTCTTTCTTTCTTTCTTTCTTTCTTTCTTTCTTTCTTTCTTTCTTTCTTTCTTTCTTTCTTTCTTTCTTTCTTTCTAGATTCCCCTCTTTCTTTCTTTCTTTCTTTCTTTCTTTCTTTCTTTCTTTCTTTCTTTCTTTCTTTCTTTCTTTCTTTCTTTCTTTCTTTCTTTCTTTCTTTCTTTCTTTCTAGATTCCCCTCTTTCTTTCTTTCTTTCTTTCTTTCTTTCTTTCTTTCTTTCTTTCTTTCTTTCTTTCTTTCTTTCTTTCTTTCTTTCTTTCTTTCTTTCTTTCTTTCTTTCTTTCTTTCTTTCTTTCTAGATTCCCCTCTTTCTTTCTTTCTTTCTTTCTTTCTTTCTTTCTTTCTTTCTTTCTTTCTTTCTTTCTTTCTTTCTTTCTTTCTTTCTTTCTTTCTTTCTTTCTTTCTTTCTTAAATCAAGTCAAATCAAATCAAAGTCAATGTCCCCATGGGCCGGACACGTCTTCTTTAAACAAGTCAAGAAGAAACATCTCAATAAGTCAAGAACAAAACAAGAACACCATAAGGTCCAACAAATGTAAAATAAATGCAAAATAAATGCAACACTCCCAGACATACCCCACGCGAAGGTAAGGAAAAACTCACTAAAACCTAGCAATAGGAAAAAATGCACCACAGGCAATGTGGAGGAGAGAAACCTTAGAAGGGCCATTCAAGGGGGATCTCCCTTCTTAGATGTCGGTGATAGTAGTGTTGCAGACGGACAGTTGGTAAGAATGCACTCATGTATGTAGTGAAACACAGATCATGAGTGCATGCAATAGCAACTGAACATTTTGAAACATTTAAGATAGAGCTGATAGCGATAGCAACTGAACATTTTGAAAGATTAAAGATAGAGCTGATCTTCCTTCCTTTCTTTCTAGCTTCCTTTTTCTTCCTTCCTTTCTTTCTAGATTCCCCTTTTCTTTCTTTCTTCCTTTCTTGTTTTCTTCTTTCTTTCTTTCTTTCTTTCTTTCTTCTTTCTTTCTTTCTTTCTTTCTTTCTTTCTTTCTTTCTTTCTTTCTTTCTTTCTTTCTTTTTTTCTTTCTAACTTCTTCTCTTTCTTTCTTTCTTTCTTTCTTTCTTTCTTTCTTTTCTTTCTTTCTTTCTTTCTTTCTTTCTTTCTTTCTTTCTTTCTTTCTTTCTTTCTTTCTTTCTTTATTTCTTTCTAGATTCCTCTCTTTATTTCTAACTTTCTTTCTTTCTAGATCCCTAAACTTTTCCCTTTTAGCTTCCCTTCTTTCTTTCTAGCTTCATCTCTTTCTTCCTTTATTTCTTTCTTTCTTCCTTCTAGATTCTCTCTTTTTCTTTTTAGCTTCCTTTTTTCTAGCTTCCTTCCTTCCTTTCTAGATTTGTCTCTTTATTTCTAACTTTATCTTTCTAGATTCCTCTATTTCTTTCTTTTTAGCTTCTTTTCTTTCTTTCTAGCTTCCTTCCTTCCTTTCTTTCTTTCTTTCTTTCTTTCTAGCTTCGTCCCTTTCTTCTTTCTAGCTTCCTGTCTTTCTTCCATCCTTTGATGGATTGTTCCAAACCCATTTCCGTTTGTGTTCATAGTCCTTTTCACGCGTTCCCACTCACTATATTATTTAATATATAATAAATATTAATATATGCACATCATCGAACTCCTATGAATCGCTTGTGCTTCGTCGTACAGTCTATTCAAATTTACACAGCTCCCTAACAGCCAGAATAGCTACAGCTCTCATCCTCCAAGAACAAAAAGCCATGGGGCTGTGTTCGTGGTCCTCTGAGTTGGACAAGGTTGTAAATTGACCCAAAATACTAGCTTAACGACCACAGCCTACAGCAGTTCTGTGGGTATGTTTCCATTAGGTTTCTGTTAACTGCACAATTATTTGTTCACATTCCTACACACACACAAGCACACAAATATGCCCCCCCCCCCCCACACTCACACACACACCATTCACACACACACTTAAGCCTAAGTATAGCGTGCAGGGGCCCGCAGATCTGGATCGAGCTTGACGATTACACAATTATCAAGTTTGCTGACGACACAGTCGTAGTGGGCCTGATCTCTGCAAACGATGAGAGGGCCTACCTGGAAGAGGTAGAGGACCTGGCGCGGTGGTGTCGGGAGAACAGCCTCTCCCTGAACGTCAGCAAAACGAAAGAGATGATTGTGGACTTTAGGAGGTCGGGGGCCAGGGACTACAGCCCCCTCAGCATCGACGGGGCACCGGTCGAGAGAGTGAACAGTTTTAAGTCCCTCGGAGTCCACATATCCGAGGACTTGACATGGACCACACACATTGACAGTGTAGTGAAGAAGGCACGGCAAGGCGCCTAAGGAAGTTCAAAGTGAGTCAGAAGATCCTTAAAAACCTCTACTTGTGCACAATAGAGAGCATCCTGACTGGTAACATCACCTCCTGGTTTGGGAATAGCACCGCACAAGACCGTAGCAGACTACAGAGAGTGGCCCGTTCAGCCGAACGCACAATTGGAGGTGGGCTTCCCACTCTCCAGGACATTTATAACAAGCGTTGCAGGGCCAAGGCTAAGAGAATAATCAAAGACTCTAGTCACCCAAACAACTGCCTCTTTGAACTGCTGCGGTCAGGCAAGCGCTACCGGAGTCTCATGGCCAGTACAGACTACAGAGAGGACTCAGAAGGAGCTTCTATCCCCAGGCCATCAGGATGCTCAATGACAATGACACTTTGTAGCAACCTATCATCTACACTCACTGCACACACATCCACATGTACACACTCACTTTAAAACCTCTTCCGCCTGTGCGGTCCGGGGCCAGACCGCAAATGACATCACGTCATAAATCAATCTCTCCAGACTGTCTGACATTGTTTTTTTCCTCAAACGTATTCAAGTATAAACATCATAACCATGTCACAACAGCAGTTATAGTTAGTTTACCAATAGCTTAAAAACCTCTTAAGCTGCACTTTTTGCAACCGGCACTTTGGCGACCCCTAGTGGCTCGAGTGTGCATATTTTGTAATAAAATATATATATATCGAATTGAAGGCTCGCCATGCGCTGAGTGCCAGACCCGAGATTTCTCGTGTTTTGGTCGTTTTTTTCTTTTATTCGATTTTTTTATTCATTATATCTTCACGGACCTCTGTGTTACCATAGGAAATCATTCTGAAATTCCAAAAGCGCAATACCAGCTGCATCCTGCTAGGTGGCAGTATCACCCACCCTTTGAAACCTTATTTCACACTCTGTGTTACATCGTATATGGTCCGGGCGCAGAATTTAGACCAAGCCAAGTGAATCGCTTCATGCGAGCACTTCGAAACGCGTTCAGCACACTTGAGGCATATCCCGTGCCACTTCGTGTCAGGGACCCGATCGACATCAATACTGGAAATCGCGATCAGACAATTGGAATATTCTTTTTGGGATACCTCCTAGTAAAGGTAAGGACTATATGACATCAATTCCACCGCCGCTTTCAGGAATTAGCCAGGATCACTCTGAAACTATACAATATTCACCAGGGTATAACACGCAAACGTATACATGAAACGATTTATTCTTTTTCAGATGTTGAACGATGGATTGTTAATGTCAATTGAGCTATAGTATTGTCTCCATAGCTATAATATAGTATATAGATATAGCCCTGCAAACATTGCAACGCACAGTGAAAATCACTATACTTTACAGCGCTGGCACACTAAGTACAAAGTTGGGAAAACAGCGTGGCAGTCAATGTGTTAACACACTTTATATTTATCTATTATTAAAGAGATTTGCACTACATTCATACCTCATACCCTAAGTTTTGTACCTCATCTAATTTCTGCATTGTACCTCACTGTTACTCATTTTACTCTGTATTGTATATTGCATATAATATGTATATTGACTGAACATTCCTACTTACTTTTTACTTACTTCTTAATAAAAATAATTACTTACTTTTTTTACTGTATGTACCACACTCTCATTCTTTCATGGGCTCATACAGAAACAAGCATTTCATCATAAAGTATTCTGTATTTTATTATGACAAATAATAAACAAACTTGAAACTTGACGAGTCTGAAACAGTCAAAATCTATCTCCACCTTCAAAAAGTCACTGAAAGAGAAATTGCTCAAATCATATCCTTTTTTTTATCTACATTTTTTTCTAGCTTCCTTGTTTTGTGATGAATGAGTTTGCCAGTGGCTATCGTTGCTATGAAGCCCAATCCACGAACCACACAGCTTGCCACAGTTGGGACACGTGAGACCTGGACTAGGGGGCTGGGGCGGTGCTGGAACAGCATGATGGCGTCTTCACTGGCACTGCACTGTCCGTCGTTTGGTGCGTTCCTCAAGGTGTAGGACCCCATTCTTGCATAATGAGCGTTGTTGGGTGCACTGTGCTTCACTGTGTATGACCAGTGTGGCATAAGGAGTGTTTGTTGGTTGCGTTGCTCCTCAATGTGTATATAGAGATGTCCGATATTATCGGCCGATATTGGCATTCAAATGTCATATCGGAAATGATCTGTATCTGTTTTTAATTAAAAAAATATATTATAATTCTTTTAATTTACCCCTAATTTACACAAGGTTATTTATTTATGCATACAAGTAAATCAAATAAAAAATTACAGTAGCAATAGTATACAAGGACAACAATAAATAAGGGAGAGAGAAGGAAAGAGAGGCGAGTCAATCTATGAAAAAAAAGCACTTAACCCAAAAAAAATTTATACAAAAGGTTTTTCGATGGATTCCGATAGTATTGGGCGTGCTAAATAACATACTAAAAGTCGACCAAAATCGACCCCCCCGAAAGCCGCCATTTCCAAGATGGCGTCCCAGATGGCGGTGGAGATATTAAAATGGCTATATCTCAAATTGAGAATATGGTGCAAAGGATTTCTCAACTGATTCTGGTACCTCTGGGCATGTTCACTAACATACTAAAAATCTAGGAAAATACACCTTCCAGAAAGGCTTAATTCTCAAGATGGCGTCCAAAATGGCGGCAGACCAAGCTTAAAATGGCTATATATCTCAATAGAAAAAAATATATAACTATGATTTTTCACTTGATCTGCTTTGGGAGTTATCGTTCAATTTCAAACAGCCTGCACCTGGTTGGCAGGGGATGATGCACATTATTCATAAGGGAGATGAACATCCAGGGCAGTCTTCAGTGAGATACTTACCAATGATAGACATGTACTCCGGAGACAAAACATGCATTCTGTCAACACTGGAGTTCATTTGTGATCTGGCATCCAAACACCACCTTGCCCCAGTAGTTACATTTGACCAACCCCTATATTGGAAAGCAGCAGAGATAATCCTAGATTCACCACAGTGCAGTCACCTCAAGTCCTTTGTCCTGCTCCTAGTAGGATTTCACACATTTATGAATTTGCTAGGAGCAATTGGTACACTGATGGACGTTACAGGACTTAAGGACATTCTAGGGGTAGTCTATGGGGAGAACTCAGTAGCCCATATGATGACAGGCAAATCAGTTCAGAGAGCATTCCGTGGCCATCTTCTGGTTGACAAATGTCTTAACCGCATGATAATATCAGAAATGGTAGATGATAGTCATGAATTTGCAGCAATGGTTGAACAGTCTGAAGTAGGGTGACCACCTGTCCCGCGACTCGCGGGACAGTCCTGATATTGGGCCGTTTGTCCCGCGTCCCGCAACAACAAAACAATGTCCTGCAATTCAAAGATAAAAAAATATATATATAAATTATTTTTTATTTTTTATTTTTTATTTTTTATCTTTCAAAGATTATTATTTAATTTTTTTTTTTAAATGTTGTTAATTTAATGCCTCGTTCCAATACCCTCTTATATTTAAAATAAAAAAATCGGGCGACGTCACAAACCAATGCATTGCGCAGCCGAGCAATAGTATCCATCTGCAGGACCACAGCACCGACACATTCAGGACCGCGACACTTTGCGGACCCACACTCTCCAGACCCTCGCTCCCATTGGCTGATTTGGGTCACGTGACCGTCCCACCCAATGGCTGAATTGGAGTGGGACGGTCACGTGACCCAAATCAGCCAATGGGAGCGAGGGTCTGGACAGTGTGGGTCCGCAAAGTGTCACGGTCCTGAGAGTGTCGGTGCTGTGGTCCTGCAGCAGGATGCATCTCCAGCCGAGGCTGCTGAGCAGCTCACTCGAGTCGCGCAGCGCGCTGCCTGTCACCTGTCCGAGCCGGTGTTCTGCAAAATTCTACTACTCTGCTGAGAACTGCTGCCGTAGCGCGAATCGCCTATATGTTTGGACAGCTGGGTGACGTCACCCTATAGTTCACTCCGAATTCCAACAGGTGTACCGACATTTTATCATCTACAAATACATTCGGCTGCAAAGCCAATTACATGCAAATATTTACATGCATATACAGTTCAAAAGGTGCAATGAAAAGATGTTTAAGATATTGTTTAAGATATATCAACAACAAGACTCAACAAGACGTTCGTCAGCAAGGTGGCAGGATATTGTAGTGTGAACGATTGTGGGTCATGCGCATGCGTGCGCCATGCGTGCCAGCAGGTAGTAGAATTTCGCAGAACACCGTTTCAGATGATCCCCAAAAGGTAGAATGCAGGATCTGCCACTGACAGGAGCTTCACCCATGGAGGAGAGGGGGACGTCACATATAGTTGTTCAGAGGAGCGCCTCTTCAGCAAGACTGGCCCCGACTATTATTGAGAACTGAATCAATCAGAGGGTCGGTTTGTTATAATAACAGAATACACGGGGAATATCGCCGGGACATAGAATCCGGAGGCTAATATCCCCAAAACCGGAGGTGAGTTTAATAAGATTAATAACAAAATGAGCTATATATAGCCTACCGTCTGCGTCGAATATGATATATAGGCATTTCAATAATAAATACATTTATTTAATTTTAATAAGCAATAAAAATAATTTAAATACTTTTTTTTTTGCCCCCCCCCACTCCCCCCCCCACCCCCCCCATACGTGTCCCGCATTGTCCCGCAAAAGCAGTGCTGCTGTCCTGCTACTGAACCATTTTGACCTGGTCACCCTAGTCTGAAGCAATGTATACCTCAATAGTTAAGGGTGAAATGCCATTGGAAACAGTGTTCACATCAGAGACCCTCATTACAATAAATGAAGAGCTGGGAAAAAGGAAGATGGAACTGTGTGCTAGATCCAAAACTAGTCAGTTGTGGCTAAATTACCAACACATGTTAGAAGTTGCTAGGTCACTGATAACAGCAGATCGCACAGGTTCCTGGCTTTTGCACCTACGCGCTGTTTCTGAATGCATGCCGATATTCGCTGCGGCTGGGCATTACAATTACTTGAAATCGGCACACTTTTATGTCCAAGAGATGAGTCAGCTTCACATCAACCACCCAGATTGTAACAATAGGATTGTTCTATTTAAGTGCTGTTGCACGTAGGACGCTTTTAGAGGTGACACCGAGGGTTCGCTTAGGGTGGAACCAAGCTTATGTTGTAACCATAACAACTGTGAATAAAGTACAAGTAAGCAAGTCGGCTTTAACCCTTCATTGTGTACAGTCGGGACACGGACAGAACACATTGAAACATGGTGACAGCTGGGTACAGATCGGGAAAGTAATTCGCGCGGTAGCGGGAGAAGTAAAGAGTTGAGCTAGCGAGCTGTCAGTGGCGAGCTGTCAGTGGCGAGCTGTCAGTGGCTAACACAGACTTCGGGGAGAAAACTCTTACTAGCTATCGGCGATGGAAGGGCTAAATGCGCTGAGACCTCCTGGTCTACTACTTTTGGACTCCAGCAACTTGGCGAAGGCATGGAAAAGTTGGAAGGAGGAGTTCACATTGTATACAGACCTTACCATGCCCGACGCCGAAGAGACAACAAAAGTCAAGCTATTTAAATATCTCGTCGGAGAAAAGGGCAGAGAACTATGGACAACTCTGCCGCGTCCGTCGGCGAAGACAACAGTGACGACTATTATCAAGCAATTTGACGAGTACTGCAATCCAAAGGTAAATGAAACAGTGGAAAGATACAGATTCTTTATCAGGAACCAAGGATTGGATGAAAACGTGGACAGCTATGTAACAGACTTAAGAATGCTTGCTAGTAGTTGCAACTTTGAGGACATTAGAGATTCCCTGATCAGAGATCGAATTGTATGTGGTACAAATAGCTCAGAACTGAGAGAGAGACTGCTCAGGGAGGATAGGCTGACTCTGGAAACATGCCTAAAAATATGTAGAGCGTATGAGCTGTCAAGGTCTAATAGCAGGACACTGCAACAAGGGCAGGCAGTGGAAGAGGTACATGCGCTAAAACAGTCAGAAGAGTGGAAAAAAGACAGCGAGGTTGACTGCATGTTTTGTGGGAAAACACATGAGAGGAACAAGAAGAAATGCCCAGCTTTTGGGAAAAAGTGTAAAAAGTGTGGGAGAGAAAATCACTTTGCGGCTAAATGCAAGTCAAAACAGGAGAGCAGCAAGAAAACTAGGAAAGTGCATGCAGTAGCAGAACAGCACAGTGATAGTGATTCTTATGAGGAAGACCTCTGCTGCATAACAGAAGTAAATAGAGAGGATGAAAATGTTAATCAGGTAAAAGACGGCCACAGGCAGGGCCAACAGCTTTTTGCAGGGATGATGTTGGGGGAAACGCTAGTTAACTTCCAAATAGACTGTGGGGCCACCTGTAATGTCATCCCTATACATTTGTTAAACCCTGACACACAGCTAGAACACACTGAGAAAGTGCTGGTGATGTACAATAAGACTAGGGTGATTCCTCTGGGTACATGTAAGGTTAGGATCAGAAACCCCAGAAACAACAAGCGTTACAGGCTAGAGTTTCAGGTGGTAGACCAGAGTAGCAGAATCCCTTTACTGGGCAGGAAAGACAGTGAGGCTATGAAGTTGATAAAGGTACAGTACGAAAATATCCTAGCTATAGACAGCATAGTGAGGAAAGAGCAGAGTCCAGTGACAGGGGGAGAAAGTGACAGTCACATGACAAGGGACAGAATAAATGCTGAGTTTGGGGATGTGTTCACCGGAGATGGATGCATGGAGGGGGAGTATAAAATAGAGATAGATGACAGAGTGCCGCCAGTGAAACTGCCAAAGCGCAGAGTGCCTGTAGCGATGATCATACCGATACAGGAGGAACTCAAGGATCTGGAGAGAAGAGGGATTATCACACCAGTGGAACGCAGCACTGACTGGATCAGCAGCATGATCTCATTAAGGAAGCCGAATGGGAAACTAAGGCTGTGCATAGACCCAAAACCTCTGAATCGGGCACTAAAGAGAAGTCACTATCCACTCCCGACTATAGATGACATCCTGCCGGAGATGTCAAAGGCAAAAGTATTCACAGTCTGCGACGTGAAGCACGGTTTCTGGCACGTCAAGCTAGAAGAGGAGTCAAGCTACCTGACCACATTCGCCACTCCATTTGGTCGCTACCGTTGGCTCCGGATGCCGATGGGAATAAGCCCAGCACCGGAGGTGTTCCAAAGAAAGCTCATGCAGGCCCTAGAGGGCCTACCAGGAGTCTACGTCATAGCAGATGATATGTTAATCACAGGGGAAGGAGCAACGCAGGAGGAGGCAGAAAAGGACCACGACAAGAAACTCCGAGGCTTTCTAACCAGATGCAGGGAGCGCAACATCAAGCTGAACGCGGATAAGTTCAAGCTTCGACAAAAAGAGGTGCCCTACATAGGTCATCTGCTCACGGCTAAGGGGCTGAGAATTGACCCGGAGAAAGTACGGGCGGTCAGAGAGATGCCGAAGCCAACAGATGTAAAAGGAGTACAAAGACTGGTTGGGATGGTCAACTACCTGGCGAAGTTCTTTGACCACCTGTCAGATGACTGCGAGATTCTTAGACAACTCACACGGAAGGAAAACATGTGGGAATGGGCAGATGTCCAAGAGGAAGCGTTTCAAAGGCTGAAAGACAAGATAGCCAAAGCACCAGTCCTACAGTATTACAACAGAGAAGAGGAGTTGACGCTACAATGTGATGCGTCCGACACAGGACTGGGGGCCGCCCTGACACAGAAAGGTAAGCCTGTAGCATTTAGTAGTAGGGCGCTCACGCCAACTGAAAAGGGCTATGCCCAAATAGAGAAAGAGTGTTTAGCCATAGTGTTTGGTATGGAAAAGTTCCATCAATATACATATGGTAGACCGGTGACCGTGCAAAGCGACCACAAGCCTCTAGAAAATATCCACTGCAAGCCACTGCTTAGTGCACCGAAGAGATTACAAAGGATGCTACTCAGACTGCAGCACTATGATATTAGTGTGACATATGTGCCAGGAAGGGATATGTTGCTTGCAGACACGTTGAGTAGAGCATACTTACCAGAGAGCACTAAGGGAGACAGTGAGACAGAGGTAGAGACGGTAAACATGGTTAGCTATTTACCCATCTCAGCAGAGAGGCTGAGCGCTATCAGAGCTGCAACAAAGGATGACCTAAAGTTACAGAGTGTGGCAAATAGAATACTGTCAGGGTGGCCCAAGAGGAAAAGAGACTTGCCAAGTGACATCAGGCACTACTATTCGTTCCAGGAGGAAATGAGTTTCCAGGACGGCATCGTTTTCCGAGGAGAAAGAGCCGTGATACCAGATGCACTCAGGGGTGACATCACGTACAGGATCCACTCCTCGCATCTGGGAGTAGAAGGATGTCTGAGGCGAGCGAGGGAGTGTGTATACTGGCAGGGGATGAACGAGGAGCTAAAGACCTTCATCGCTAAATGTGGTATATGCAGGTCAGTGGACCCAAGGCAACAGAGGGAGACACTACACCCACATGACATGGCCAGCAGACCCTGGGCCAAGGTAGGGACAGACCTTTTCTCGTTCCATAACAAAGACTACCTGATCACTGTAGACTACTTCTCTAACTTTTGGGAGGTTGACTATCTGTCTGACACTAAGAGCAACACAGTAATCAGAAAACTCAAGGCCCACTTTGCCAGGCAAGGGATACCTGATGTCGTTATGTCTGATAACGGGCCACAGTATGCATCACAAGAGTTTCAACACTTCAGTCAGAAGTGGGGGTTTGAACACAGGACATCTTCGCCGGGATACCCACAGAGTAACGGGAAGGCGGAGTCGGCGGTAAAGACAGCCAAGGGCCTGATGCTGAAGGCTGCAGCGGCGAGAGAGGATCCGTACCTGGCTATGTTGGACCATCGTAACACGCCGAGCCAGGGCCTCAACACAAGTCCAGCACAGAGACTCCTAAGCAGGAGGACCAGAACCCTGCTTCCTACAAAAGACACTCTGCTGGAGCCAGAGGTAACGGACAATGACCAGGGACTGAAACGCAACAGACAGAGACAGGAAAAATACTACAATCGCACAGCAAAGGACATGGACACTCTGAAAAGAGGAGACAGTGTGAGAGTACAGCCTGGTGACACACACAGGACTTGGAGAGTGGCAAAGGTGATCCAACCAGTGAGCCACAGATCATATGAGGTGGAGTTAGAGTCGGGAGGTGTTCTGAGAAGAAATCGTCGCCACCTCAGACACGATCACGCCACTATAGACACACCAGGTACAATCACACCTGCGTCACCAGTGACTGAGAAGGCCGGCCCGCCAGTCAACCCGGTAGGGAGCCAAGGTACGGTCACTACCAGGTCTGGTCGACAGGTTGTCAGGCCTCAATACCTGAAGGACTATACTTCGTGATTAGAGAATGGACTGGAGAGAGAGAAAAAAAAAGAAAAAAAAATAGTGAAATGGGTTATGTGTGCACAGTCATGTTTTGAGCGGTTGAGTGGGGAGGGGTACTAATGAGCCATTTACACAGTGTTGTTGTTTGGATCTGGTGTAAGTAAGTAAGTAGAACACAGGTTAAGTAGCTGTAAGTTAAATATCGAGATTGTGTATATATCTGTACTTGGAAAAAGAAAAAGAAAGATGTAACAATAGGATTGTTCTATTTAAGTGCTGTTGCACGTAGGACGCTTTTAGAGGTGACACCGAGGGTTCGCTTAGGGTGGAACCAAGCTTATGTTGTAACCATAACAACTGTGAATAAAGTACAAGTAAGCAAGTCGGCTTTAACCCTTCATTGTGTACAGTCGGGACACGGACAGAACACATTGAAACACAGATGTCTTCAGACAATTTGAAAAGGGTTTTCATGTTATCCGTCGCAGCAGCCAATCATGGGCAGGCCTCAGCTCAGATCTTGTAATCGAAACAACATTGATGAGGTCATTGAAGACTACAGGAGGGATGACACATGGAAGTGGAATGACCGACAATCAGAGATCCCTTTGGACAATGTCAAAGGGCATAACATCAGAGTATAACACCGCAATGCAGGAGTTCTCAAACCAGACATACACAACATCAGAACAGCACAAGGATTCAACAAAGGCAAGGATGAAACCTGCTGCTGACCTGGAGAAGATCACTTCAAAACTTGCTATATGTTCACCTTTCTCTCCAGACTCTTCTTTAAGGAATGTTGTTACAGGTGTTGTCGCTGAGGATGGAGTGAACGCGCATGATTATGACTCTGTTGGACGCAACATCATGCACAAAATGATCGGACAGCCGGCATTCACATTTTCATTTAGTAGAAAGGATAAAGCCATAACCCTTGGACAAAAATCATCTATCAAGGTTGCTCCTGATCGAATCATTGATTCTGCACTTCTTTTTCAACGTTTCCTTATTGTCTCCCAAACTGGAGAGCTGTCATTGGAGGAGGTTATGCGTTACGAACTCAGTCCTTTCCCTCCTGCCCTCTTTGAAGCCGGAAACGTCTTCCGCAAAGCTGATAAACCACAACTAGCGCACGCGATCTGTGATCATGCAAGTGATGCAATCCTAGATTCTGTACCAGAAACGGAGCATTATGTTCTTGATGGTGGTTCACTCCTTCACTGAATACAATGGAAGCACGGACAAAGCTATGGTAAAATTGCACAGTCATATGCAGACTTCACCATCCAACATTATGGCTCAGCTACAACCATTGTGTTTGATGGCTATGAGGATGGGCCATCCATTAAAGACAACACACATCAAAGAAGAGGAAACAATATTCATCCCATTGTCAACTTCACTGCTGAGACAGAGTTCTCAGGTAAGAAGGAGGAGTTCCTGTCAAGAGATCTGAATAAACAGAAACTGATCCACATGATAAGTGATGAACTGAAAGAACGGGATTGCACTGTGGTCAATTCACTTGGAGATGCTGATGTAGACATAGTAAGGGCCGCAGTGGGATCATCTCTTCTTCACACCACGACGCTGATTGGAGAAGATACTGATCTCCTCGTCTTACTTCTTTACTATGCACAGAGAGATAGCAAGGGCCTTTATTTCAGATCAGACAAGTCGAAAGCTGATGGCAGTTTTAAAGTGTACGCCATAAACCATTTGAAAGAAGTACTCGGACAGGATGTGTGTTCTCAGTTGCTGTTCATCCATGCTGTGACTGGCTGTGACTTCCCGGATCTTCGGAGTTGGCAAAAAGACAGCATTCCAAAAACTTGTAAAAGGGGATCCTGTCCTTCAGGCTTGTGCCAATGCATTCACTGTACCAAACCAGACAACAGATGTGATCGATGACCTTGGGTGCCAAGCAATGGCTGTCTTTTTTGGTGGAAAGTGCACAGATTCGCTTGCAAAAATGAGATATAACATTTTCAGCAAGAAGGTTGTCTCAGCTTCATCAACGGTAACGCCTGAACGTCTACCACCAACTGAATCTGCTACCAAATTCCACTGTCGTAGAGCATACTACCAGGTCATGGTCTGGATGGGAACAGATGATGGTATAGATGCTCTAGACTGGGGCTGGAAACTGCAGGACAATAGATTTGTCCCACTCATGTCAACAATGAATGCTGCTCCAGACAGTCTCTTGAAGGTCATTCATTGTAACTGTACCACTGCCTGCAAGACACTTCGCTGCTCATGCAGAAAATATGGACTACTGTTGTGGAAAATGTGTATACGGGGGTGGAGGTAGGAAAGGGGTTAGTCTTGACTAGTTTAATATAGGTCAACTAGCAGGGCTCAAAGACACTAGGGCGACAGTCTGGCTGATGTTCTTAAAACAACCTCAAGATAGGCAGATGGACATTTCAGTACATCATATCGTGTGCTCTAATCTTATGTCTTTTCTCTCTTTCATACATACACAGCACACACACACAGACACACAGACACACACATACACAGCACACACACACAGACACAGCACACACACACAGACACACAGACACACACATACACAGCACACACACACACACACAGCACACACACACAGACACACAGACACACACAGTCACACAGACACACACACACACACACACAGACACACACAGTCGCACAGACATACACACCGACACACACACACACACACACATTCCCTGTGTCACAATACACACATACAATACACACACGTCTGTACACAGACGCACACACACACAGACACACACACACAATACACACATACAATACACACACGTCTGTACACAGACGCACACACACACAGACACACACACACATACACACACACACACAAACACACACACACACACACACACATCTCACTAAATCTTTATCTCTCTTCGATGTTCTTAATGTTTTACATCATATCGTGTCTGTACATCATATCTTGTTTATCTCTCTTCGATGTTCTTAATGTTTTTATCTAAATCTATGTTCTTCTTAATGTCTTTATCTCTCTTCGATGTTCTTAATGTTTTTATCTCTCTCCGATGTTAAATCTACGTGTCATCTTAATGTACGTCATGTCATATCTGACATGATCTGACACGTCATCATATCTGTCATGTGGGGGCAGGACTGAGAGGGGATTTAGGGGACAAGCAGAGGGATTGAGAGTTAGAGTGTTTTTCCTTCAACTGTGGTGACCGTCTACTGAGCCATAGGTTTTGCTGTTAAAACTTCTTTTCCTAAATAAATTACCTACTTGTTAAAATTGGAAATATCGTCTCCTGCTGTGTTAAACAACCATCAGCCACAACACTACCTTGTACTACTGTCTGTGGACCATGTCAACTTCATGAATGTGACAATCCACATAACAAGTTTCTCCCAGAGGATCCTGAAGATGATGATGAGTAGGCCTAAAGACCACAATAAGTGGGTCATTTATTTTGTGTTCAACACCAAAGCCAGCTTTCTAGGTTGAATATAATAACCAATTTTAATTTTAGCCAAAATAAGCTACAGGCAGCCATTTTGATGATGCAAATGATGCATTACTAGCAGATATATTTAGCTAGATATTTTGCTCGTTATTAATGTATAGAGGTGCCAGAATCAGTTTATAAATCCTTTAGAAATGTTTTCCCATTTGAGATACAGGCATTCTAAGCTCCCAGTCGTCATTTTGGACACCATTTTGAAAATTAAGCCTTTTCGGAAGGTGTATTTCCCTAAAACTTTAGTATGTTCCTAAGTATGTCTAGGGGTACTTGGGGTACCAGAATCAAATGACAAAATCATTTATATAATTTTTATATTGACATATATATAGCCATTTTAAGCTTGGCCAGCCGCAATTTTGGACGCCATCTTGAAAATGAAGCCTTTCTGGAAGGTGTATTTTCCTAGATTTTTAGTATGTTAGTGAGCATGCCCAGAGGTACCAGAATCAGTTGAGAAATCCTTTGCACCATTTTCTTAATTTGAGATATAGCCATTTTAATCACCCGGCGCCATCTGGGACGCCATCTTGGAAATGACGGCTTTCGGAGGGGTCGATTTTGGTCGACTTTTAGTATGTTATTTAGCACGCCCAATACTACCAGAATCCATTGAAAAACCTTTTGTATCAATTTGTTTGGGGTTAAACCATATATTGACTCGCCTAAAAAGAAAAAGGGAGAGTGAGAACCAGAGGGAGAGAGAGAAGAAAGGGGCAGATTTACATTACATTTAGAATGCCTTGTTGAATGCATCCAGTGAAATTAACCCATCAATGCATACTTTTATTGTCAAAAGTAAGCATACTGTTATGTAGGACCCCAGTGTGGCATAAGGAGAGATGTTGGGTGTGTTGTTCCTCAGGGTGTAGGACCCCAGTGTGGCATAAGGAGAGTTGTTGGGTGTGTTGTTCCTCAAGGTGTAGGACCCCAGTGTGGCATAAGGAGAGTTGTTGGGTGTGTTGTTCCTCAGGGTGTAGGACCCCAGTGTGGCATAAGGAGAGATGTTGGGTGTGTTGTTCCTCAGGGTGTAGGACCCCAGTGTGGCATAAGGAGAGTTGTTGGGTGTGTTGTTCCTCAAGGTGTAGGACCCCAGTGTGGCATAAGGAGAGTTGTTGGGTGTGTTGTTCCTCAAGGTGTAGGACCCCAGTGTGGCATAAGGAGAGTTGTTGGGTGTGTTGTTCCTCAAGGTGTAGGACCCCAGTGTGGCATAAGGAGAGTTGTTGGGTGTGTTGTTCCTCAAGGTGTAGGACCCCAGTGTGGCATAAGGAGAGTTGTTGGGTGTGTTGTTCCTCAGGGTGTAGGACCCCAGTGTGGCATAAGGAGAGATGTTGGGTGTGTTGTTCCTCAGGGTGTAGGACCCCAGTGTGGCATAAGGAGAGTTGTTGGGTGTGTTGTTCCTCAGGGTGTAGGACCCCAGTGTGGCATAAGGAGAGTTGTTGGGTGTGTTGTTCCTCAGGGTGTAGGACCCCAGTGTGGCATAAGGAGAGTTGTTGGGTGTGTTGTTCCTCAAGGTGTAGGACCCCAGTGTGGCATAAGGAGCGTCATTGTGGACCATCTGCTGCAGATGATCATTAGGGTGGATGTTTTTTTATTTAAACCTTTATTTAACCAGGTAAAATGCTTGGAAATTATCTCTTTTACGAGCAAAAGACCTGACCAAAATGGCAGCAATACAAATAATAAACCAATATACAACATACAGGACAAAACACAGACAGACAAAAGGATAAAAGACTAAATTGAGCAAGCACCACCATATCCTTAACATTATGTAACATGTAGCATCAGTGTTATGTATCAATACATTTGCAAACTCCCAATTCAGACGTTGCAAAGTTTGTGACAAGAACTTTAAAATCAGGTAAGGTAACACGGTAACAGACCAATACATGCTTTATAAATAAAGGTATACCAAAGGAGAAGCCTACGAGTAGACAAGGACAGCCAGCCTACCTTGGCATATAAAGTACATTGATGCCTGAGTGATCGACAGCCAGTAATACATCTTATGACACCATGATAAGTAGATTCAAGCATATGCAATGAGGTAGAACAGGCGTTCATGTAGAATACATCGCCATAATCGAGCACTGGCAGCGGCAAGACTCTTTCTAGAATGAAAAGAAAAACCGGACTTGTTTCTAAAATAAAAGCCTTCATTTCAATGTCTTCTTCTTTTCAATGTGGGGTTTAAAAGACAAGTCATCATCCAGAATAAAACCCAGATATTTAAAAGTGGAGACGGTCTGAATAAGAATTCCTTGAGTTGTGTACACTACAAAAGGGGAATGGGCTTTAGATTTAGATTTAGTAAAACCATCATTTTTGTTTTATCAGCCTTTAGTACAAGTCTCAGCTGCCGGAGTTGAATTTTCTAATTCCTTAAAAGCAACTTGCAAATACTCCACAGCCGTTGACAAAGTTCCCACACAACAATAAATAACTATCATCCGCATAACAATGAACATTTGCATTTTGGACACTTTCACCTAAATCATTTATATAAATCGTTAATAACAAAGGGCCCAAAACAGAGCCTTGTCGTACCCCCTTGTGGACAGACAAGACATCAGAGGAATGTTGCACCTCGTTAGTGTCCCCTTCAGCTGATCCTTGTACCGCAGCTTTTGACCATAAAGTAACTGATGAGACAAACAACAGCCAGGCATCCAGATAAAATGGCTGACCCACCAGAGTGGCCTCAGAGCTTGTAGGGTTGCCTTGATGATACTGATGGACTCAAAAGTGGCTCAGGACTGGTAGCGTGGTCGTCTGGTAATCAGAAGGTTCCCAGTTCGATTTTGGCTCTTCCCTGGCAGCGTGTTTGAAGTGTCCCTGAGCAAGACACTTACCCCCTAACCTTGCATGTACCTTGCATGGTTGCCTCCACCGTCTGTATGTGAATGTGTGAGAGAATGGGTGAATGTGAGGCATACGTTGTTTGCTTTGGATAAAGGTGCTATAGGCTATAATCATAAGTTGTTTGTGCTTTGGATAAAAGTGCTATAGGCTATAAATGCAGTCCATTTATCAGCATGGGGGCATAGTTGTAGGGTAGCAAAGCAGCCTTTCACCAAGAGGATACGCCGAGTCCTAAACCGCTCACTGATGCCTGGGGTGGGGGGGGGGGGGGGGGGGGGGGGGGGCAGAGAAGCAGGTCTCACTAAGGGCTGCAGTATCTATATTGTCTCTGTTGAGCTCACGTGCAGTGGTGGCAGTCCATCCATGGGGTCGGTCTGTCCTCGATGTTCCTTTGGTTCAGAGTCATCAAAAGTTTTTTCACATTAGTTTTTCGACCGCAGAATGGGGATGCATTGGCCAATCAGGTTTGAGATAAACAGGCCCCCCCCCCCCCCCCCCCCCCCCCCCCATCAGTCTATCCTGTCGCCAGAGGGCTTGTTAGGTGAAAGCTAAAGCCTGCACTGCGAGTGGATTTATACATTTAAAAAAAAATGTACGGTAGTCAATGGCTAGTCATAAAAGAGACAAATAATATTCCCGCTTGAGTTATGCCATGAATTACACATGTGACGTCTGTTCTTTTACTACATGGAAATGATGAGGTCAGGGATAGAGAATAAAGAGAAAAGATAATAAAATAACCATAACAATAAAACCCCACATGGTGCTGTTATAAATAGTCTGTGTTATTAGTGTGTTCTAATAGGAGCTAAAGGTGGAATGGAGGAAAGTCATTAAGACGCCGACACTCTACCCCCACTTAGAATAATTCTTGTTTTATTGTGTAGGCAGAAAGTGAGGTATTCATAGAACCTTTTCAAGTGTTTTAAAATGCTGTCCTTTTCGATGAGTAAGAGGTTTTCTCGTTCCCACGTGTGATGGGAAAAGGTCCAAACTAGGAACAAATGACCGTACTTCAAAAAACGTGATTGAAACCCAACTTTTTGAATTGCGAGCTGAAAGTGGATTTTTATAACCTTTTTGTTGTGAAGCAGAAATATAGTCTTCAAAAAGCCTGCTGCCACGCAGCCTTTGGGAAAAAGGAAAGAAATGGTAATGGCGCCACTAAAGAGCAGCTCTTCTCCCTGTCTAGTAATTAACCTCCACAGTGGTCCTGTCTTACGTGGGAAAGAGCAAAGCAACAATTACGGGACATGACTGAAACTCTTCGATAAAAATATCTCCGGAGAGTTTACCTTGTGAGAGCTTTCTCTGCGAGGCTGAGCAGTGTTGTCAGGGACTTACGAAAGCTTCTAACACTATTTCACCCAGTCATTTGTAGTGGGGTTAAGGTAAGACTGGGAAATATGGAATATGGGGTTGGTCAGGGTGGCTTGGAGGTCGAGATTAATGGTGACCAAGAAATGAGGGCCTTAGAGATGCCTTAAGTAGTTGTGTAGTGACGTGCAGGGGTGTAAAAAGTACCCATAAATTATACTTAAGTGAAAATATCGGTACCGTATCAAAATCTTACTCAAGTAAAAGTCAGAGTATCTGGCTAAAAACACACTTGAGTATAAGTAAAAATAATAATAATAATAATAATAATAATTCATTTTATTTGTATAGCGCTTCTCAATGACCCGAAGTCGCTGACAGTAGTTAGGAACATAGTAATAACAAAGAAACAAAACACAAAGAAACAAAAACAAAAGGAACATGAGACCATGGGAGGAACAGGGGAAGACAGCATCAGATAGCACAAAAAGACAGAGCGACAGGAGACAGACATCAATCTGGTTGGAGGGGGGGTGGGGGGTTATGGGTGGGGGGGTTGAAGGCAAGGGAGAACAGGTGGGTTTTGAGGCGAGCTTTGAAGGTGGAGAGTGTAGGGGAGTTTCTGATGGACTGAGGGAGGGAGTTCTAGAGTCGGGGTGCAGTGCGAGAGAAGGCCAGATCACCAACGTTTTTGAGTTTGGATGTCGGGACAGTGAGGGAGGCAGTGAAGGAGGACCGGAGGGAACGGGTGGGGCGGTAGGGAAGAAGGAGATCAGTCAGGTAGGGGGGGGGGGGCAGGCTGTGGAGGGCTTTGAAGGTGAGGAGTAGTGTTTTGAAGTTTATGCTGTGTTTGATCGGGAGCCAGTGGAGAGAGTGGAGGACAGGAGTGATGTGTTCACGGGACCGGGTGTTAGTGAGGAGGCGGGCGGCTGAGTTTTGGACCATTTGCAGTTTATGGAGGGAGCGGGAGGTGATGCCAGTGAGGAGGGAGTTGCAAAAGTCCAGGCGGGAGGAGATGAAAGCGTGTATGAGGGATTCAGCAGCAGGGGGGGAGAGGCAGTGACAGATTTTAGCAATGTTGCAGAGGTGAAAGTATGATGTTTTTACAATGGAGCGGACGTGGGGGTCAAATCAGAGGGTGGGGTCGAGGAGGCCACCAAGGTTTCGGACTAGGGGGGAGGGGGTGATGGTGGAGTCATTGATGGTGAGTGTGATGGGCCCGGATCTGGTGAGGGTGGTTTTGGTGCCAATGATGAGAAGTTCCGTCTTGACACTGTTTAATTTGAGAAAGTTGTGAGTCATCCAGGTTTGTAGTTCAGTAATGCAGGATTCGATGTGACTGGGGGGTGGGTTGTGGGGGGATTGTGTACTGATGTAGATTTGGGTGTCATCAGCGTAGCAGTGGAAGTTGAGGTGGTATTTACGGATGATGTGACCAAGGGGGAGAATGTAGCAGATGAAGAGCAGGAGGGAGATGAATTCGTGTCTGTCTGTGAGGTAGGAGATACAAGATGCAAGAGTTTTATTTGTCACGGCATACAGGTATACAGTGAAATGCGGGGGGTCTCGCCCGCAACGATGTGCATAATACAAGTAATAATAATAATAATAATAATAATAGAGTCCAACCAATAGAGCGACATAGTGCAATAAACAAGTAAACAAAGTAGGCATATCGGTATCTGTACATGAGTTATTTACAGAGCATGGTAGGACATGCTAGGTCCTGTTAGCTACGGACGAGGCACTGGGTCTTTATGTACACTGCTATACAATGCTATATTATACAATCTCAAGCTATACTATTCTTAAAGTGACCTTTCCTTCTGTAAAGTGTCCATAGTGTGAGCGTGTGCAGCATGAGTGTGTGTGTGCTCAATATAAAGTGGCTGCTAGTGTGTGAGCGTGTACAGTGTGTGTGTGTTGTGTGTGTGCTTGTGCATGGAGAGTTCAGTGTTCAAGGCTCTGATGGCCTGGGGGAAGAAGCTGAGCCTAAATCTCTCTGTCCTCGTTACTGGTGCTTGCAGGCGTTTGCCTGCCCGCAGCAGCATGAACAGGCTGTTGTTGGGGTGGTGAGGGTCTTTCATTATCCTGCAGGCTCTGGATTTGCACCTCTTGTTGTATAGGACCTGCAGGGTTGGTAGTGCAATACCCGTGGTACGCTCGGCTGAGCGCACCACTCTCTGTAGGGCCTTCTTGTCCTGTGCCGTGCTGTTGCCATACCAGGCAGTGATGTTTCCAGTCAAGATGCTCTCTACAGCTCCGGAGTAGAAGGACTGGAGTATCTTCCCAGATACTCTGAACTTCCTTAACTGTCTCAGGTGGTAGAAGCGCTGCTTCGCCTTTTATACGACTGAGTCTATGTGTGTTGTCCATGTCAGGTCCTCTGAGATTTGGACCCCCAGGTACTTGAAGCTGCTCACCCTGTCCATGGTAGCCCCATTTATCCTCAGTGGTGTGTGTGCCTCCTGCTGTCTCCTCCTAAAATCCACGATCAGCTCCTTGGTTTTACCAATGTTCAGGAGCAGGCTGTTGTCCTGGCACCAGTGTTCCAGTACCTCAACCTCCTCCCGGTAGGCCTTCTCGTCGTTGTCCGAGATCAGCCCCACCACCACTGTGTCGTCCGCAAACTTCACTATGGAGTTGGAGCTGAACTTGGCCACACAGTCGTGTGTGTATAGTGAGTACAGCAGGAGGCTCAGAACACAGCCCTGGGGGGACCCAATGCTCAGGGTGATGGTGTTGGAGGTCTGACCCCCCACCCTGACCGCCTGGGGCCTTTCGCTCAGAAAGTCCAGTATCCAGGCGCTCAGAGCGGAGCTCAGACCCAGCTCGTTCAGCTTGTCCACCAGTCTGGTGGGGACTATGGTGTTGAACGCTGAGCTGTAGTCAATGAACAACAGTCTCACATAGCCCCCCTTGTGTCGGTCCAGGTGAGAGAGGGTGCTGTGCAGTACTTGGGAGACCGCATCATCAGTGGACCTGTGTGGCCTGTATGCAAATTGCATATGGTGCATATCACTGGGGAGGGAGGCACAAATGTGATCCTTGACCAGCCTCTCGAAACATTTCATGGCCACAGAGGTGAGTGCCACCGGTCTGTAGTCATTGAGACATGTTGGGGAGTGTTTCTTTGGTACAGGGATGATGGTAGACATATTGAAGCAGGCAGGGACCACTGACTCCGCCAGGGATCGATTAAATATGGCGGTGAACACAGGGGCTAGCTGGTTAGCACAGGACTTAAGTATGCGTCCTGTTATTCCATCTGGGCCAGCAGCTTTTCTGGTGTTCACCTGCATAAATGCTCTTCTCACACTGTGTACCGACAACGAGAGAGCGTCCCCGCCCCCCCCCGCGGTTGCCCCCCCCCCTCCACAACAGCCGGCGCGCCAGTGACGTCACTAGCCATTGAGCTAGCGGCGCCACTGTCTACACCAAACCGTGTAGAAAGAGTTGAGTTTGTCCACGAGAGAGGCGTCGTCGCTCCCCATTGAGGGGGCACTGACTTTGTAGTCAGTTATCATCCTCAGTCCCCGCCATAAGCCTCTTGTGTAGTTTTGTGCCATTTGTGTCTCCAATTTATCAGCATATGTCCGTTTTGCAAGTTTTACAGCCTTGCACAGAGTATAGACTGTAGCCTTATACTCCTCCATGTTTCCTGACTCTCTGCCCAGGTTGTAGGCAGTGGTGTGGGATTTCAGAGCTGCTCTGATAGTACTATCCACCCACGGTTTCTGATTTGGGAAGACCCGCACCTTTTTAGTAGGGACAATACTATCAGCCAGTGTTGTAATGAAGCTCACAACGGTGTCCGCGAGCTCGCTGACGTAACTGGCGCTTCCTTGAAACATCCCCCAGTCGACGTCCTCGAGAGCGCCCTGAAGCGTGGCCTTTGATTGGTCGGCCCATTTTTTTGTCTCACGTGACACGGCGGCGTCACGTGATCTTTGTTTGTAAACGGGATAGAGGAAGATGGCGTCATGATCGGACGTGCTGGTATCCCCCGCCAACGGCGGTGCCGGTACAGCCTTGTAGCCGGCTCTGAACGGGGTGTAGCAGTGGTCGAGCGTGTTTCCTCCACTTTTTTTCCATCACTTTTTTCAGATTTGCCTGATTGAAGTCACCAGCTACGATCATGGCTGCGTCCGGGTGCTTTATCTGGTGTTTGTTGAGATGCTCCGCCAGCTCCGCCAGGGCCCTGACGGTGTTTGCTTGGGGAGGGATGTATACTGCAGTCATGATGACCGCTGTAAACTCTCGGGAAGGTGGAAAGGGCAACATAGAATGGAGAGATGTTCCATGTCCGGGGAGCATGAACGGGAGAGTACCTTTACCTCCTTGTGGCCAACCCAGCCGTTGTTGGTAATGAGGCAGACCCCCCCGCCGACGCTCTTACCGGAGGCTTCCGTGCGATCTGCTCGGAAGACGGTGAAGGAGTTCGAGGGAGAGACGCTGTGATCCGGAGTCGCTGGTTTCAGCCATGTCTCCGTAAAGCACAAGATGTTGACATCTCTTACTTCTCGTTGGAATCGGACCCTCGCTCTCAGATCGTCCATCCTCCCCTCCAACGAACGTGCATTCGCCAGAAAGATTGATGGAATTGCCGGGCTGTAAGCAGATCTTTTTAACCTCAGTCTGATTCCTCCTCTCTTCCCTCTGTGTTTCTTCCTGCCGGCTCCTTTGTCCTTATCCCGCCTGATCTCCGGTGGCCAATCTAGGCATAAAGTTACAGGGTTTTTTCAACCTGTAACTTGTTCAGAGACCAGCAGGGCTGAGTCGTCCCCAAACAGGAACAAGTTGCAGTCACAAGCTGACGACATGTCATTTGCATAAATTAGGAACAGTGAGTTGTAAACTGTATGGAAACATGAAGTTAGCTCATGCTACTGGAAAACGGACGCCTCGTCATTAAATTAACGAGTTAAAAATGATCACGCCCCTTTTTCCCCCCCACGGTTGCCGCGGGTGCCTTGACACACCGCAGGATTGCGGTGATGCGGTTACCGCGACAGCCCTATTACATATGCCATACATTAGGGCTGAGGTCACCTGTTATTCAGCTCAAATCATTGACATATTGAAAGCTAACATTGGGGAGCCGCAGTGATACCTTTTATGAAACCTGTATGGCTTTCTAATTGTGATACCATTATGTTCAACCAACAAGCTAAATGATATCAATCATGTGATGCAAATAAAAAGCTTGCTGGGTGTGAGTAGGCTACATCACATCTTAAAATTAAGTCTTTTCTATGTCTACTGTATTGCCTTTAACAATTTCTCACATCAATGATGTAAATTGTGTGTATTGCTTTGCTCCATACAGAAGGAGAGACGTGTCGGTAACACTGAGGTGAAGGACATCAGGACCCAAGACGTCTCTGCACCCGATGACCGTTCAACCCCAAGGCCATGGCTGGCTCTTCTGTCCAGGGTTTAGAAAACGGTATGTTTCACATAATATGTAAAATCAGGGCTCGAAATTAAAAATTTTTACTTGGTAGCACTGGTGCTCCCAACTTCAAAAAGTTGGGAGCCCAAATGTTCGAACGTTCGAACCTTCGTTCATTACGTTGGCATTCGAATTCTAAATCAACATTCGCATTTTAATGTTTGAGAGCCAGCCGTGTTTTCCTTTTTACCCCCTTGAATGCCCAAACCCACTCCAATGTTAACTTAATATCGCCTAATCTATGTTTTAAATTATGGCTATGTGTCTAATCTGCCCGTCACTTATCCAAGACTCATTTTCCAGTCAACATTGTCAAGGCAGATTGTTTTTTTATCGCTTCATTTCCGTTTGATAGCATTTTGAAAATCACTCGTTTTCGCCGAAAAAACAACCCATTCTATGATAATCGTCTTTTACTGGAATATTCCAGAACGTTGTCATTTGTCGGCCTATTTATGAATCGTTTTCAAATAAACGCTAGATGATCGATATTATGTGTGCGCACGCACGCTCGTGCCGCGCGCTGATAATCGCTGCTCTTATTTCCTGATGGCTTTTACAGTCAAAACAGCTATATCACATATAGGGGAAACGCTTATATATCCGTGAAAACGAGTCTGATTATCCTAAGACTGATAACATAGATTCCTTACCTGAGGTCAGATGGTATCCAAATGGTTTATTCCAATTTCCGATCGCCATTAAAAAAAATCGCTCATTTGATTGATCCATCGTGTATACAGTAAAACACATATTCGCCGCGGCACCAAGGCTCCAGAATGAACTCTGGTAGACCCCGGTTACATCAGTGAGTAGTAAAATGTGGAGTCAGAAATCCTTTCTCCCATTCACTTTCATTGAGTCCAATCCAAAAGGGTGATTTACCATCTGGGAGACGATAGGGGGCGCTTTTTTCACATCTGAGCGCCGGCGGTGCCTGGATCTCCAACGGTAGGCTCGCTTGATGCAATATGATTTCAGATTGCTAATAAAAAAAAAAAATTTAAACGAGAAATCTCGTGATGGGCATTCAATGGTCGGAGGGTAAACCCGAGAAAAGCCGTGAGTGGCATTCAAAGTGTTTAAAGAAATTCGTATTATTATTATATTTTTAATATTTATTTCTATTCATTCTGTTTAAACCAATGGGGTTTTTCTTCACAGTTGCAGATAAAGATTAGGCTACACTAATATTATAGTATTAAAATAAACTGATGAGTTATATTCATTAGAAAGTTGATTTAATTGATTTAGTTGGGCTGGGGCTTGGGCTGGAAAGTTGATTTAATAAAAGAAAAAATACTAATTTAATCAGATTAATCACTTTATTCAAATTGAGGATTTAGTTTGAGGATATAAAAAAAGCATTGACATATTGAAAGCTAACGTTGGGGAGCTGCAGTGATACCTTTTATGAAACCTGTATGGCTTTCTAATTGTGATACCATTATGTTCAAGCAACAAGCTAAATGATATCAATCATGTGATGCAAATAAAAAGCTTGCTGGGTGTGAGTAGGCTACTTTCCCACATAGATCACTGTCTTGCCTTTAATTTCTCACATCAATGATGTAAATTGTGTGTGTTGCTTTACTCCATACAGAAGGAGACAACAATATGTCATATATTTTTTGTATTGATAAAAAAAACGACAATATAACAGTACTGTAATTAGGCATGTCGGTATGACATTTTGAAGGTATGATAACCTTGGGCAAAAATACCGCGGTTCAATTCCCATTGATCTGTAGTGTTATTTATGAATGTGTGAAGACTGTCTGTATTACACACAGAGGGAACTGTCTGACCACTTTCAAACTAAGTACAGACTAAAAAATACTTCCAAATAAACTTTAGGCTACATGTCAAAAGGGCAATACGTTTTGTAGGCTCAATTTGCCTATCTAAGCCAGGATACGTCTTCAACGCGCTCACACCACATTGACTTGGGCTGTCTTGTTACTCACTGTTTGATGTTGTTGATAGTTGCATCCGATGGGTTCGAACCGGTTGAGTTTTATGGAAGGAGTTGCGTAAAGTTTCAAATAATAACGGGGCAAACAAATGAAACAAAACAGGCTCCAGACTTGTACTAAAAAAGGTTTCAAAACAAACAGGCGCAGCAAAAGGGTTTCAAATAAACTCATAATGATTCTAAGCAAAGTCTTTATTTTCAGTCTTTCATTCATTCAATCTGCGCTGTGTGTGTGTGTAGCAAGCGAGCGGTTGAAAAACTGTTTCTCGTCTGGCGTGCGTTTACACACAGCTGTGCCATAATTAATAGGAGAACCATGGTGCCATTTTACGAGGCGACCAGTGGCGGCGCTATTTAGTCAAAACTATTAAATCAAATGAAATGGCTCCTACATAACCGGCCCCTATTGTTATGGGCAGGCTCTAATATCAATACAAAATCAAAAAACTGCTGGAGCCATACAAAATGTTCAAAACAAAATAAATACTTGTGAGGTGGGAAACAGGCATGGTGTATAGGCCTGTTTGAATCTTCAGTACCTAATTTGACTTTGGCACCAGCAGGCAAATCTTGCTGATGGGCCTTTCAAGTACACTGGTCTTTGTCTGAAGACGCACACTTCTCACAAGTCCTCTTGAGTCTGGCATTGTTTCCAGGACTCTAGCCAACATCCAGGATCCTCTTGGTGCATTCGTGTCAGCTATGATCACAATGTCTTCCTTTTCAAAGTTCCTGCGGATGCGGTTCCATTTTTGACGTACATTCACAAGAGGTAGGTCAGGTGTTATTCTATCTCTTGGCAGGTCTGCCATCTTCTGTTCTCCGACAGATCCATTGAGACGTCGACATATCACACATTCAGAAATAATCTTTCTTGCCAATGAGTTGGCACAAGGAATCCAATACTTTTGTCTCAGTGAGGAGAGCATGTGGTTTCTCCCACTGTGTCCTACTTCCTTATGGATCTTTCTAAGAACGAGCGTTGACACATGATGGTCCTTTGGGAGGATGGCAGGGTGCTTTGCATCTTCTGGCATGGCTGCTCTGCTTAATCTCCCACCCACTCTTAATATTTCGTTTTCAAGTTTGGGATCAAGCTTGTAGATTGAACTGTGTTTCTGCACGTTCAAACTTCCATTCTGCAATGTTTTGATTTCCTCTTGAAATCCTTGGTTTTGACAGAATTGAACAACGGCTATCTCTGAAGTGTCCAGTTCATCCAGAGAGAGGTTGTGTGCCTTTACAGCGTTTTTGAATTTTTTCATCTCTACTTCAATTGTCTGTCTTTGTTTGTCTGTGTCTGGTTCTTGAATTTGCATCAGATCTTTCCTTTTTCTACTCAACTGCAAAAGGTGAGTTCTCAAATACAGCATCCATGCTACAGCTCTTTTCAATTTGTAGAAACTTGAGTAGTGGTGTATGAGAGTGCTAGTAGGATCTTGATCTGTCATCTGAATGGTATTGACTGTAACCTTCTCTCTTTTGACTTCCGGATCGTCGGCTGGTATGGGGGTGAGATCAGCAGGTAAGTTAGGCCATGTCTCTTCTTTTTCCTGTAGGAAGTCCGGTCCCTTCTTCCAGTTTTCACACTTTAAAAATGCATCAGCTGTAAGACCTCGGGACACATGGTCTGCAGGGTTGATCTTGGTGTTCACTTGGGTTCTGAATGTATCTTCATCCACATTCCTGTTCACTTTCACTGCTAGTACTGCAGCAGTAAGTTCCATTCTGGGTGTTGTAACCCGTTTCAAGGGGGCGTCTCTTGCCTTTGCCATGATTACACGCAGTCTGCGTTTCTTTGGGTGGCATACTCCATGGTGAGTCCTTCTTTTGTGAAACTCCACATCTTTCTTGAATTTCCTTTTTTGGATCATGAGGTCATTCAAATGTATTATTGATATGCGATTGCCGGAAATATGGGTTGGCTGCTTATGGCTTATTGTGGCTTATTGTGTTGTATTTGTGTAGAAGCCCACTAACCACCCATCCAAGTCTTGTCTTTACAGCATAGGGCCCATTACCCTTGCTATTAATTACTGCCCACGGTTCCATAAACTTAGCTGCATCATTACCAATCAGGAGTCCAATATCTGCATCAATATATGGCAACTTAACCTCTTTTAGGTAGTTCCATTCTTGCACATCATCCTGAGTGGGAATTTGTTGCTTGGTTACAGGAATTTCTGTTTGAGTATAGAGTGGTGGCAGTTTTAGGAAATCATCTCCTTCAAGACTTGACACTTCCAGCCCATTGATTCGGTTAATACTTATGACCCTTTCTTGTCCTAGAGTACGAAGTAGGATTCGAGTTGGTGTCGCCTTAGCATTCAGTTGCTTCCTTAAAGCTTCAGTACAGAAGGTTCCAGTGCTTCCTGGATCAAGGAAAGCGTACGTTTGAAGTACTTGGTTAGAATTCAACAACTTGACTTGCACAGGAACAATTGACAGTTTCTGTTGGTCACCGGCCCCAGTATGGATAGGCCTTTTCATGGTGACTAATGCACTGCCCACTGACATGCTATCGGTGCTTGGACTAGTTTGACTTGTATCTTTTTTAAATTCAATGTGCAACACAGTAGGATGCTTCTTTGTACATATCTTACAAGTCACACGTTTTTTACAGTCCTTACTCATGTGACCCTGAGTCACACATCCGAAACATAAACCGTTTACTTTAAAGAACTCAACTTTGTCTTTGTGTATTTTCTTATCCAATGTCTTGCACAGGTCTGTGCTGTGGTTTTCTTTGCAAAAGAAACATGTTTTCTGTTGCACGGCTGCAGAGCTGCTTGTGCTTGACTGTGACTTTGGTTCTGAGGATTCTGTTACTGTCGCAAAACTGCTCTTATAATTGCCTTTAGTGTATGATGAAACAGCTACAGAATTCAAAATACTGTTTCGGGGAGGAGGGATTGCCCTCTTGTCTTTCGGTTTTGTGTCTTGTATTTCTCCAAAGAGGGGATCAATGGCAATGTTTGCTTGCCTTTCAATGAAATTTACAAGTTGTGGGAACTTAGCTCTTCTGTGTGTACGCTCATAGTAACCATATGCTACTGTCCTCCACCTCTCTCTGTGCTTGAATGGCAGTTTTGACAAGACAGATTTCAAGTGTGTAGGATTGTTCATGTCTTGCAGAATTTCATTATTGCTCATAGCATTGCAGCATGTTCTCAAGAAGAGTGAGTATTTGTGTAAGGCTTTACCATCTTCCGATCGGATTGCATCCCAATTCAGAATTTGTTCCTGATAGGCAGCAGCAATGAAAACCTCATTTCCAAAATGTTTGCGTAGCAGCCGTTTTGCTTTCACATAGCCTTTTTGGGAATCCATGTGAAGGCAGCTTCTCACAATTGCCTTTGGTTCTCCATCTGTGAACTGTTCAAGAAAGAGCAGTCGATCTCTGTTGTTACTTGTCTTGCTTTCTATACAATGTTCAAATGTACTAATGAAAGAGACATAACTTAATGGATCACCTTTAAAAACAGGAATCTCTCTAGAAGGCAAGAGTGAGAACCTCTGTTCTTGAATTAACATTTCTGTGATTTCATTTTGTTTTCTCAAAATGTCCATCATGGCTCCGCCTGGTTGAACATTAACCTGAGCACCATCTTGCAAGCCAAAGTTTGGGTTAGGCTGTTGGGGTTGTTGGTGAGCAACAGATATTCGTGACCTTGTAGGCTGCTGAGCCATTTGTTTCTGTGGCTGCCGTAATTGACCACTAGGGGCATGTTGAGACCTTCGTCTCAGTGGTGGATGGGAAGCTGCTCCTTCAAATTCATAATTTTCATCATCATCATCATCATCATCATCATCATCATCATCATCATCATCATCATCATCATCATCATCATCATTATTCTCTTCAGCCTCATCATCCTCTTCATAGTCATCATCTTCCTCTTCATCATCCAATCCATGATTAACCTTCTGGCTGTCCACTGGTAAGGATCGCATTGAGTCAAAATAAAGTGGATTGATGTGGATTAAGGGGTTAACATCAAGCCTGGTGTCTACATGTTTAGTAACATCCAGAATCTTTATCATGGCATCAGCAGCTGCAATTTCCACTTCTAATTCAAATGCTTCCTTTCTTGCTTTGAGCTGTGCCTCCTGAAATTCAAATTCTTGTCTTTGTTTGAGATAAGCAGAACGTGTGGCTAGATTGGCTCTTTCGGCCTCTACCTGTCTTAATGCTGCGGTGCTTGAAGTGGATTTCATGCCAACTGAATTATTGCCAAATGATTTCACACTTTGTGCTGGTGTCACTGCTGGTGTCACTTCTGGTGGCTTTTGTGCCATAGCTGCAGGGGCATTATTTATCCATTGTATAACCTTATCATGAAATTCACATATGATTTTGAACTTCGGCATGTACCACTGATCTTGTTCTTCTGCCGCTTCCTCTTCTGATAACAGCTGCTGTACTGTTTTGTGAAGTGATTTGAAGTCATTTGTTTTAGAATTAAATTCATTGTATTCTTGTTTAACCAATTCAACATTTCTGTAATCAACCATAAGTGCTTGTAACACATTTCTTTTGCTTGTGAGTTGTCCAAGTTTAGCTTTTCTTCGATTACATTGTTTTGTATAATTAGCCTCAAGTGCCCGTTGCGTGGGTTTCACTTGTCTCTTTCCCTCAACCACAGGCAAGTTAACATTTGTGTCAGAAGTGTGGTAACTTCAATCACAGGAGCTGCATCAGAACCTTCAGTCACAATCAAAGCAGCTGCATCAGAATGGCCCAATTCCTCTTTATCTTGCCCAGACATCGTTAAGCAGCATCTATTTATCTATTTATAACGGTGCACAGGTTTATTTGATGACGACATATATTCCTTCAGATCCACTTTAAATGCGCGTCTTTGGCGTTCATTTATCCACATGATATCGCACATTGCATTATCTTTAATAGAATCACACATCCATTAGATTTTGATCCTCCAATTCTATTTTGAAATGCGCGTCTTTGGCGTCCATTTATCCATATGATATCGCACATTGTATTGTCTTTAATAGCATCACACATCCATTAGATACTTTGATCTTCCAATTCCATTTTGAAATGCGCGTCTTTCGCGTTCATTTATTCAATCATATTGCACAGTCCATTGTTTTCAATAGCGTGACACATCCAGTAGATCAGTTTGATACCATTTTAAATGCGCGTCTTTCGCGTTCATTTATCCAATCATATTGCACAGTCCATTGTTTTCAATAGCGTGACACATCCATTAGATCCGTTTGATACCATTTTAAATGCGCATCTTTCGCGTTCATTTATCCAATTGTATTGCACATTCCATTGTTCTCAATAGCGTGACACATCCATTAGATCATTTTGATCCATCAAATTCCATTAATTGTGTCCGTATCAGAAAGTTTTTCAACTTGAATGTAGGCTCAATTTGCCTATCTAAGCCAGGATACGTCTTCAACGCGCTCACACCACATTGACTTGGGCTGTCTTGTTACTCACTGTTTGATGTTGTTGATAGTTGCATCCGATGGGTTCGAACCGGTTGAGTTTTATGGAAGGAGTTGCGTAAAGTTTCAAATAATAACGGGGCAAACAAATGAAACAAAACAGGCTCCAGACTTGTACTAAAAAGGTTTCAAAACAAACAGGCGCAGCAAAAGGGTTTCAAATAAACTCATAATGATTCTAAGCAAAGTCTTTCTTTTCAGTCTTTCATTCATTCAATCTGCGCTGTGTGTGTGTGTAGCAAGCGAGCGGTTGAAAAACTGTTTCTCGTCTGGCGTGCGTTTACACACAGCTGTGCCATAATTAATAGGAGATCCATGGTGCCATTTTACGAGGCGACCAGTGGCGGCGCTATTTAGTCAAAACTATTAAATCAAATGAAATGGCTCCTACACGTTTTGTTAATGTAATGTAATCTACTTGCACAGATGTATGTTATATAGCCTATTCTTACTGGATTAAACATACATTTAAACAATTCATCTTTTGTGGAAGATCAACAACTCTAACAACCACCCACGGAACTATGTGTTGGGGATAAGGGTTCTGCATGGACTATATTGTTTGTTACTTTCCTGTCAGCACACTAGCTCAACGTCAACAGAGTTTAAGATTAATAAATGTTTGGCGTTTTTTTTTTTCATCCAGCCTCAGACTCCTATCCTTCTCTTGATTATCAATATGTAACGGAATGTAGGCCAATCTCGCTAACGTTATAGTCGACCGAAATCAATTGGCAACATGATTCACCGGTACTACTAGCTAGCTGGCTAACTAGCTAACGTTAACTAGCTCACGTCAAAACGAACGGGTTGGTGTGGCCATTGCGTTATTTATATTTGACATTAGCTATTTATGGGTGGATCAGTCACTAGATCAGTCACATTAAAGGAGGTCGCACCAGAACAATTATTTGTGTTGTGTTAAAACCTCAGCATGTGGATCCATTTCATAATTGTATCAGTTAATAAAAATATAATACAAATTAAATAAAATATAACCGTGGCTTGGTTGCATTTCTTGTTTATAAAGAAGAATACAGTAGGTAGTTGGTAAACAATGGTAAACATAAATTAACTAGGCCTGTCCCCAACTAAGGATTTGTATAGTCGACTTTGATTGGCCAAAATAAAAATAAAAGCATTCCATTGCAAAAAAAATGCATGCAAAAAACAAAAAAAATTATAAAACGTTTTTATTAAACAAACTTTTTTTTATTTATTTAAAAAAAAAATTATTCCATTTGGGGTGTGGGGGGTGCTTAACACTTCCGGCGCCCACTGCACGCGCACACACACACACACACACACACACACACACACACACACACACACACACACACACACACACACACACACACACACACACACACACACACACACACACACACACACACACACACACACACACACACACACACACACACACACACACACACACACACACGTTGTGATCGCTGTGAAATAAACATCTGACTAACCCAAAATTGGTAACATAGAGTCCTTACCTCACATCTGATGTCCTGCAAAAATATTAATCCAATTCCTGTTCGCCATTCCAAATATTGATCCAACGTTATATATCCAAAACACATAATCCACGCTGCTCAGAGTGTCCCCAGTCAATGTGTTATAACGATGCATGCCCGAGAATGAAAACCTGGACCGGACTTCTTAGATTGATGCACAGCCCCACAGAGGGATTCCAATGATGTGCAATACCATCCGGGAGACGATAGGCGGCGGTATTTGCCCTTTGCAAGCTCAGACCCATTCCCAATGATAACGTCAGGCTAGATGGATGAAAAATGAATGGATATAGCGAATAAAATAAATATTGATTAAAACCCGAGATTTCTCGGGTTTGGCGCCCAGAGCATGGCGAGTTAACCCGACTTATCTCGGGTTTGGCCTCCAAAGGGTTAATGTCTGATTTAATGTCTGATTTAACCTAAATCAGACATTAAGCACCCCCCAAAGCCCAAATGGAATGACAAAAAATATATATTATATAAATAAAAGAATTAATTTAATAAAAAAAAATTATTTATTTTTTATTATTTTGCATGACATTTTTTGCAATGGAATGCTTTTATTTTTTTAATCAGACATTAAGCACCCCCACAGCCCAAATGGAATGAAAAAATAAAATAAAAAATGTATTTGATAAAAAGTATTATCTTTTGTCATGATGTCATAACAGAATGTCATGATGTCATAACAGATTGTTATAACGGAATGGCATGATGTCATAACAGAATGTCTCTAAAATGTTCTAAACGAAGGTTTGAACGTCCATTTGAAAAACCCTGACGAAGTTTGAATCCCAAAAACAGGCTTCGGGGACAGCCTTACCATACATATTATTTATATTATTCAAATGGACCTCAAACATGTTCCGTTGTGATGTCACAGTATGATGTCATAATAGAACATTCCAGACCATTTGTGATGTTACAGTAGGATGTCATAATAGAACATTCTAGAACATTTGTGATGTTACAGTATGCATAATTAGGGCTGTAAAAATGAATGCTTTAATTTTGGAGATTAATTTAAATAATTTTAAGCATTCAAATAAATTAATCTAGATTAATCAATGGAGTAAAACATCTTAAACGTTCTGAACTTTCAGCAGTATATTCGCCACGGATATAAGAAAGAGGTCTAGCTGAGTCAATGTTGATGGTTTTGTTGAACATTTGTATTTCACAGGAGAGAAAGCTATTAAAATAGTATTTAATCTAAATATACTTTCTTTGTGTTGATTTTACATTAATTCTATGATTTTACTCAAGTAAATATCTGTTACAAGCTTTGGTTTTAAGTAGAAATGATATTTTTAATCTAGATTAGGGGAGAGATTACAAAGAGTTAATCACCTATCAAAGACACTCTGACACATTGTGACAACCAACCCCATCATGGGGATGGTTGTCACAGACTATGGGGTTGGTTGTCACACCATGTGTCAGAGTGTCTTTGATAGGTGATTAACTCTTTGTTACAATACGTTGGAAAATGAGAGGGATACACATTTCAAGCCAACATCTTAAGCTTCAATTTAATGTAGGAATGACTATTGAAAGATGTTTTGATGATGAGCAATTCACACTGGAGTAAAAAGTGTGACAAAAAATATATTA
The DNA here is from genome assembly GCF_963971535.1 of Notolepis coatsorum. Taxonomy (NCBI): domain Eukaryota; kingdom Metazoa; phylum Chordata; class Actinopteri; order Aulopiformes; family Paralepididae; genus Notolepis; species Notolepis coatsorum. The sequence goes on from NC_140179.1 coordinate 73,725,132, forward strand.
AATAGAAGACAAGAAGGCAGAACTAAATTTGAAAGTTTAATTGCATTAAGTTGACAAAAATACATAACTTAATGAATCTTAACATGAACATAAACAGGAAACACATCTTTAGGCCATCCTATATAACAAAATAAGAACAGAAAAAATCGGCCTAACAATAGACCAGGCTGCAGAAACAAATTAGTGGGGGGGCATAAAATGTTCTCGGGGGGGCACAATGGTTTTTCAACACAGGTTCCCTTTTATACGTTTCAGCTGGGACAACGGCGCTGTGGCTTGCTTGGCGCTGCCCACGGTGCTGAACTAAACAGCAGAGAGGCAATTGAAAAATCAAATTTCTCTCTATCTTTTTTTATGACTTATACTTTATTGCATATTTTTTCTTTTTGCACACAGTACTTCAGGACAATACAATGAATGACATATTTTGCATCAGCATGGGTCAGTCCTGAAGGACAACACAGACACCTAGACCCCTAACGTCTAGGTTACACTGATAACCCCCATAGACAGAAAAAAAATTAAATAAAAAATAAAGACATAAGAATAAGTAAACCTAAACAAACGAAAAATTCGACCAAAAAAAAAAAATAGAAAGATAAATTAGACTAAGCCGAGAATAAAATGGGAAGTCATACCAAAACAAAAAGAAAACACCAAATGAAAAAATAAATCTACATTAAAACATAGAGCCATTCTTGTCGACATACACATGGTGCATTTGTCAGGTATTATATACTCATGTGCATCGTCGCTGTCTTAGACAAGTGTGCCCCCCCTCCTTTTATAGTGAGTGAAATTGCAAATATTTCCCCCATTTGCTAATATATTTGTCTCCTTTCTCTCCTAAACTAAAAGATATTTTCTCATAGGCAGCTACCCTACCCAGTTCTTCACTCCACTCTCGGAATGACGGGCCTTCTGGTGCCTTCCAGCCTCTCATTATGATCTGTTTGCCTATCATAATACTAGTCTGTATCCAATCAGCTAGGGGCTTTGCGATATGGCTAAGACTGCAGGGATCCCCCAGGATATATAAACCAGAGCAGAAATCATATTCCGTCCCTGTGACCTCTGTGATGTAGTCATGTATGTTACTCCAGAAGTCTCTGATTTTCGGACATGACCAGAGAGCATGGACTAGGTCCCCCTCCCCTGTCTGACATTTCCAGCAATCTGGGTTCTCTTTCAGGCCCAGTCTATACATTTTAGAGGGGGTCCAATAAATGCGGTGGAAGATCTTGAATTGTATTAGCCTTGTTCTAATATCCCTGGACACCTGTTTGGGGATCCCCGAGATTATATCCCAGTCCTCTTGCTCAAATGTGACCCCTAGATCCTTTTCCCAGACTATTTTGAGAGCAGAGGATATCCCACTGCCCTCCCTGTCATGGAATAGTAGACCGAGCAGTGGCGGCTCTACCACTAGGGGCGCTCGGGCGCCGCCCCCCCTCAGCTCCTACCCTGGTTATATGAGAGAACAAGAAAAATACGTTTTTAGTTTTTTGTTTTAAAGCCCTATAAATAATATAAACATGTTTAAAATTAATAATATTTACTCATTTTAAGTATGTTTGTGTTTCCAATGCACAATATAACGTTATTATATTAAAAAATAAATACTTGTTTTCTTGAACAGGAAGTGACGTTTTTTTTTATTTTTTCGTATTTCTCTCCCGGGCTAGAAGCGATAGCGCTCTGAGTGCGCGTCACAGTTTGATCGCTGTCTCCGTCACAGCCAATCAGTGCATACGGCGTTGTGCGTTGAAATATGACTATTATGTTGGAATCCGAGCGCGATTTGAAGCGGTCTAGCCAGCAGCGTGAACTTCCGTGAAGAATTTCCATAGCCGCATTTCGCGGAGACGCTCTCTGATTAGCCGACGCCAGTATTTTTTTCCATGGCAGAATTTCACAGAGACGATCTCTGATTGGCCGAATCCAATTTCTAATGTTCCAATTCTAGCTTCTAGCTTGGTTCCTAGGTTGGTCCTAGGTTGGTCGGTGGAGATAGTTGTGTTGTTGTGAGATGCATGCAGCTGTTTGTCTTAGACGAGCGTGCCGTGACTGCAAGTTCTTTAGACTGTTAAGCTTAGGCACTCTTTCAAAGTTGGTTAAGGTTAGAGTTTGTCTTAGAGCATGGCGATAGAACGCCAGGTAGTTTGCAGTCTGTTAGAGCGGAAATGGACAAAGGAATGTACTTGTTGAGTGTTGTGCTAACGAGCTCAGCTAACACTTGGCTAACAAGCTATATGGCGGATTATACATGTTTATCAAGCTCTCCTGCCCTGGACGTTTCAACTAAACAGTGAGTCTCTCTCTCTCTCTCTCTCTCTCTCTCTCTCTCTCTCTCTCTCTCTCTCTCTCTCTCTCTCTCTGTGCTTAACATTAACGTTTGTAAATAGTTTTTTTTAGGAGCAGTACTACTGCTGGCCATTCATGAAGCGAGACATTGCTGATTGTTTATTTATTTTATAACACAAGACTATGACTACCAACTGCCTAGCCAGCCGTGTATCAATCTTGGATGCAATAATAACGTTACTTACCACACTGACTATGTCGATGGCTCATTGATTTAACTACTGCAGCTCTCTCGGATTGAAAATACGTGGATTATGGCTTGTTCAATATCGTCTATGTTTGAATGAATGAATGAATGAGAACTTTATTAACAGATTGCAGAATGGGTACAATACAGTACGGCTCAATACACACAATTGCTAAGGGGATGCAGACCAGAGAAAGACGTTTGTCTTGTTTACATCAGGGTCCCAGATTTTCGATTCATATCGATAGTTTAATAGCTAGCCTTGGCTCGTTTAACAATATGCAAAATATGTGTACAGCCCTGTACTCATACTGAAGTTATTCTTGGTATATAATAGGTCTGATTGTGTAACGAATCGATTCCACGTCGCGCTGTGTGTGAGAGAGAGAAGGAGAGAGGGAGAGATCTGCCTGTGTTTGTAGACGGGCGAGTTTTGTTTCTAACTTTTCTATTTATATATTGTGTTTCAAGTTGTGAATTAGAGTCTAGACTATACTTTATTTGACTGGTTGTGTGTTGTTGTAGTAACAGCTGAGCGACTCGTTCATAAGAGCCGATTCATTGCCGTGAGCGTGAGTCGAATCGCTCACGTCTTGCCATGAGTGTTGCGTGGTACTGTACTGTACATGTTTGCATTTTGCAAAATGTTTGGTATAGCGCCCCTAGTGGCGAAGTACCCACCGGCCGCCACTGAGACCGAGGCCTCATGTCCCAACCCAGAAATAGCCAAAATCTTTTTCAGCAGGTCTGTACCCTGGGGGAGGGTCTGTGGAGAGCCAAATGTGCCTATGAGAAGATGCCTCAATGCCAGCTGATATTGTTGAATCAGTTTTTCAAAAGATTTTAATGCATCATCTTCATAGAGGTCCCCCAGGGTGAGGATGCCTTTGTCTATCCATTCCTTCCACATAAAGGGGGATCTTATACACAATTTTGGGTTGGCCCATAAGCCTGCTGACAGGCTTAAATGTGGGTTGATATGGAAGATGCGAGACACCTTCTTCCATACGGCCTGTAGGTGAGAGATAATAGGGTGAGTTCGGGCAGTTGGTGGTAATTTAGCTGTAATATACGACAGTGGGGGCAGCCGTGTGTATACCGACTGCTCCATTATGTACCATGGAGGTGCTCTCTCCGGGGGCAGGGCCCACTGTGTTATATGTCTGAAACTGTAAGCATAATGATATAGTAATAATTTGGGGAGACCCAGGCCACCTCTGTCCACAGGCTGTTGTAGTTTACCAATACGCATCCTGGGTCTTTTACAGTTCCACAGGAATGTGTTGCATATTCTATCAAATTGTTTAAAATGCTTGCTAGGTATTGCTATCGGCAGTGACTGGAGGAGGTAGTTTACTCTGGGAATGCAGTTCATCTTAAGAACATTAATCTTGCCCCACAGTGACAAGAAAAGGGGAGCCCATCTCTCCACATCCGCTGAGATTTTGCCTAGTAGTGGGTCAAAGTTGACACTAACAATGTTGTTTACTTGCTTGGGGAAAATAATCCCTAGATACCGAATACCCTTTTCAGGCCACTGAAAGGAGCCATCTTTAAATAGTGATTTGGGGCAGTAGGACGTTAGGGGAAGAGCCTCCGACTTCGACCAATTAACCTTATACCCTGAAAATCTTGAGAACGTATCTATTGTCTTGAGTAGTGCGGGTACAGCATTGCCTGGGTCTGTAACAAAAAGCAAAATGTCATCTGCATAAAGCATATGTTTTTGGGCCGTGCCCCCTACTGTAACTCCAGGGAAACTTGGGTCCTTACGTATAGCTGCTGCCAAGGGCTCAAGCGCTAAACAGAAGAGCAAAGGAGAAAGGGGCGAACCTTGGCGTGTCCCGCGGCCTAGTTTGAAATATGAGGAGATTATCCCATTTGTTTGCACCGCTGCCTCCGGTTGGTTATACAACAACTTCACCCATTTTATAAAGGTCCGACCGAAACCAAACGCCTCCAGGGTTGAAAATAAGTACTCCCATTCTACGCTGTCAAGCGCCTTTTCCGCGTCCAGTGAGATGGCGGCCGTTGGTTCATTATCGCTACTGACTGCCCACATTACATTGATAAGGCGTCTGACGTTATCAGACGAATTTCTTTTGCGAATAAACCCAACTTGGTCAGGATGCACCAGGGAGGATATTACTCCATCCAAACGGTTTGCCAGTATTTTGGAAAGCACTTTTACATCCTGGGAAATCAGGGAAATTTGACGATAATTCTTGCACTCGGAGGGTTCCTTATCTTTTTTCAATATTAAAGATATCAAGGCCTGTGATAGGGTGGGGGGTAAATAGCCTCTATCCAAAGCTTCAATATACATACTCTGCAGTAGAGGTGTCAACTCTGTTGAGAAGCATTTAAAGAACTCAGCTGTAAGACCATCAGGCCCCGGCGCTTTACCGGACGGCAATTTCCTAATAACCTCTGCTATTTCATCCTCTGTTATTGGGGCGTCTAAGTACTCACGTTGAGCCGCGTCTAATGTAGGGAGATCCAGCCCGCTAAAAAATAAAGGAATTTCCTGCTGTGTCGCCTTGGAAGAGGAAGTATAGAGACCCATGTAGTATTCTTTAAAAGTATTGTTAATATCACTAGCCTTAGTCACGACGGCTCCCCCCTGTACCTGAATAGCCGAAATAGTGGATAATTGTTACGTTCTGGACACCGACCTCGGTCGGTGACCACCCACATTCCTGGCATTTGTCACTGGGCTTGTCACCTGTCATTTCCCTGTCAATTAGTGCTGTCACTTAGGGGTGGTTCCTGATTGGCTGTCACGGGGGTGTGTGTGGAATGTTGGTATTTGGTCTCTATTTAACATACCCCTCTTCTGCTTGTCCATTGTCAGGTCTTCACTAATTGCGTTCGGGGATAACGCGGACGGTTCTACTGTGGACCTCCAATAAGCTCCCATTTACCTTATCTTACACTTGTGCTTTTAGCACTTGTTCTCTCTTATAATTTACTCTGTGTTCTTACTATTAAAGTCGAACCTGTTCAAGAGTAAACACTCTCTGTCTCTGTGATTGCCTTCAACCATTGGAATTCACCTACCTGCATTCTGACAGATAATGACTCCTTGTGTTTAATAAGACCTAAACAGTCCAAACTCTATTGAAGTAGAATTGATGAGGGTAGGCGCTGGTTTCATGGAAGAATTCAGACTGGAGATGGTTTTTAGAGACAATGGCTCAGTTGGTGAAGAAGATGATTTAATTCAGCATACCACAAGCATAAGTTACACAGCAACAGTCGTCCATCTTGACACAGATAGTTTGGTTCTACCGAGTGTGTGTCTCAGTTCAAAATGACTGCCTTATATATTATGTGATCACCCCAAATCTAATACTGTTCCACTACTGGCCAACTGGATGGGTGGGTTTCTGATGGCTGAAAGTGTGTGGGTCGTCAATCAATTGGTCATGGGGTGTGTTTGATTAGATTGTTCTAAAAACCTGTTTTGTCCTGTGTCTCTTGGGAGGACGCATGGAACAGAGTGTGTGTGTGTGTGTGTGTCTCTGGGATGTGGGTTTCTGTCACTCAATGTTAACGGCATTATCCCGGGTGTGTGTCTTAATCTCTGTCACATGCATTAGTGTGTGTGTTCCACTTAACCAGTCGGTCTTGTTAGTTTAGACAATGGTCACTGTGTGTGGGTGTGTGTGTGTGTGTGTGTGTGTGTCAGGTTTGCCACGGTCAAGCCAAACTGTGGTCAGCTAGCCATTTCTGAATAATGCTATAATACTGTTGAAATAACTATTACTAATTAATCAAAAATACACTATAATATCAAATCTATTAGCCATGTGAACATAAATTGTTACTTCATTCCCTCTCTTGTGGATCAATAGGATCCACACAAGCAGAATTATTTATGTTTTAATCTCATATCCTAATTTGTATTTTTCCATATTGGTTACCGTTATTTTTAAGTTATTCCTATATTTAGCTTAACTAAATTAAACCATTAATATCTTTCAATGTATGTAACCTATCAATAGTAAGATAACATTTATATTCAGTTTTCCTAGACATTTTTTAAATGAAAATTAATATCAATCAGAAGAGTAATTTCTAAAATTCATAATAACAGAAATAATAATAATAAATTTTAAACAGAAGGAACTACCCATCAAGTTAATATTACTAAGAATAATATCGGGAAAGATAATAAAGAAAAGAAATAAAGAAAGAATGTTAACATTATTAATACAAGAAATAATAATTCAAGAAATTAGTAAACGAATTATAGTCCATTTGTCATAAAATTGAATTTGTAAAAATAAAAAATTGTGGTTGCTCTTTTGTCGTTGGTCTTATGGTCATCCGTTGTTCATTTTGTAGTGTTTGTAATCCATCTGTCCATCTCCTCTCTTTAAGAGAAATATAGCATTGTTTTTCTCTTATATTGTTTTTTGTCATGCAAGGCAATCAAACATCGTCTCATGGCACACAAATGTCTTCCTCTCTTGGGGCAGGTGCCTCTGTCTGATGTCAGCCTGATGTTTGGTCGGGTCTCGGAATCCCGGTTGGATGACCGCAGGCCTTAGTGATGCCTCCCCCTGATTCCTCCGTCTGGCCAGTGCGTTGGCCGGAGCTCTGTATGAATGTCAGTGTCGAGTATATATATAAAAATCATAAAAATGTATCCTTGATTTTTTTTTTCATCAAGTGTCGCTGTATCTTTTGGGTCTAGTTGTCATTCTTTGTGGCCTATGGCCTCTCGATGTCTTTGCACTCTGACAGGTGTGTCGTCAGAATCCAATGTAGTGAAGCCCTCGTTTTCCGTCTGAGTCTCCCTCTCTTTCTCCCGACAGCTGTCGGTCAGGTGTCTCCTCTCTGCCATGCCCTCGATCTCCACCGTTGTTCTCCGCCGATGGTCTTTCTGTGAGGGCTGCTCCCAATGACAGCCTCTTTGCTGTCCTCAGTCGTCTGGTGCAGTGTGCCACCCTGGGACCTCCTCCTGCAGTGTGCCACCCTGGGACCACGTGGGCGATCATACCAATTGTTGCAGGATCACCAGGTCGTCTCGGCCCCCCGGAGTTTCTGATGCGATGTGGTATATAGCTCCACCTCTCTTGTCACTGGCTCCACCTCTCTTGACACGCTTTTGTCATCCCCTGTTGGCGTGTTGGGTCGTTGAACCTCTGTGCATGGTTGCCTGGGAGGATCGCCTTCTCTCTGTGTAGTTTCCTTGTGGATACATAATTTGTAGAAACTCCTTGGCCATGTTAGTTGTTCCCTAATCTATCTACTCTCACTCTATGTTCATAAAAACAATACTTAACTAACTATAGCAGCTAATTTCATATTCTGATTCGACCTTGTCTGCGTGCTTTTTCTTAATTGGTTTTCTTTTCTTAAATATTCAGTTTTATAGTTTCACTTTTTATTCCAGATTGTTTCTGTTTCTCTCTCAGCCCTGTTTAACTATTTATTTTGCTAATTAATCTATATTTTTAGTTATTTTTCCGTACACGTAAAATTATTTTTCTGTTGTCCATTTGCTCATAGAAGTTTCTGATTCAACGTTCTTATTTCCTACTTATTGTTTCTAAAATTACTTGTACACGTCTTCAACAATACATGGTTAATCTGTTAACACACTCATCCTGGATGCTGACTCCTACTGTAGTGTTATTTTATTCTGATTAGTGTATTCTAGTGTCTGTTTGATTACCTCATTTCAGTTGCACAGACCTGGCCTATTACTAACTCTATGCTATTTTGAATTGTATACTATGTCTATTGTGCTTTTTATTTAAGTTAGTTTATATTTCCTAATTTCCTTTACTTTGTCTTAATTTTTTATTATTTCACTTTCGTTGTACTCACCTCTGTTGTCCTGTGCACTCTTCCCAGCTCCCACCAGGCAAACGGGGTCCGCGACAAACATCATATTCACTTTGTTTTTATGTCAACTCTCACTGTGTCATGTTTCTATTCTTACTTTATTTGTGCCCTACTCTTAAGTGGCCTTACTCTCTGTGTGTTGTGTATTTATTTTTTCTCTCCTGCCATTAAACATTTTCAGTCAATATGATTATAGTTTGCCAGTTTTGGGCTAACCTAATTGTAGGAAGGCTTTTTGCATTTTTCATCCCACAAGCTTTTTGAATTTTTATTCACTTTGTCTGGTGCATTATTAGTCCAGAGATATGAGTCTGGAGATGTCACTTATTCGGTGTTGATAGTGTCCTCAATGCCTATTGCAATTTCTGTGTTTCACTCTCTTCACCTCCCCTTCTCTGTCTTCACTCTTTCAGTGAGTCTTTGCTCACAGTGATTTTTACGGCTCCTGTAATCGTGAATGTGCCTGCCTTAGGTTGCCGCGGGTTTCTCTCCGTGCAGTCTTACCCGTCTTTGGCTATAATGAATTAATCATTATCATTCTTCCATACCGGCCTGTTTTCAGCATACCCGTTGGGACCGCGCCGCTTGTTGAGGGGAGGCATATTTGCGCGCTGCCATTGCTGAGTTAATGGCCTGTTTTGTCATTGTCCGAGTTGAGATTTCTCACCAACTGTGATGCAGTCTCTAAGTAGGCTTCTCCTATTTCCTTTTCAAATTACTGTTCAGATTGTTTTTCTGAGACTTCCTTTGTACTCGGCAGAAGAAGAAAAAATGTAACTCCTAATTTGTGTGTGGTGTATATGTATGTGTGTATGTATGCATGTTTTTATATTGCTTCTAATATAGTTCTTGTCTCTCTTACACAAACCTTCAGTTAGGTGACCCTGTTGTTGCCTTTACTCGATGGACGTTTGTCACAGACTCCGTTCTCCCGGCGAGACGCTGTGAAGCAGAACAAGGCAAAAAGAGACATTGAAGTATATCTACCTTCATTTATACCTATATCTAAGTTCTGTGATCGTATAGTCTTTTTACCCTTTTCCTCTGCATTGTTTGGTATTTCAGATGTTCGGTTCAATTAAGGAAAGAAGCTGACGAGGTGGTCCAATCAAACAAACTGCGGTGTTTATTTCTATTTCTTAATAAACCACAGCTTATGAATCAAAACAAGTACATCGTCTCTTTGGTGTGGCAGGTCTGTCTATGATCTGATCAGCTAGGGCCGATCAGAGCTTTCTTCTCCTGGGGTGGGTTGTCTCGGCAACCCTGGTCTCTGTGATTCTCCAAGCTGGGAGCGCTTGATTCTGTCTCGGCGGAGTCTGGTGGTTGCCAAGGTAACTCTTCTCCGCGTCTTCCCATCGTCTCTCTCCGTGGCAGGATCTCCTGCTGCGAGGCGATCGTCTATCATCGGGTCTCAGTGGCTCTGAGTCTCCGGCTCGGCTCTCGAGTCACCGGCCTCTCCGTCTGTCTGGTTGCGTCTCAGCGCTCCAGGTCTCCAGGTCTGTGTGTCTCCGTCTCCAGGATCCTGTCTGTCTCCTCGCCTGCCCTTTTTAATGAGATAGAAAAAGACCTCTTCCCTGCCTGTCTAGTGACGTCACTCCCACAATCGGGCTTCCCCATTGGCCAAATTCCTTCTAGTAGGAACTTGTCTGATAGTGACACGTCCTGACACAGCCTTGGTCTGCTGACACAACCGTTTCACAATAGAATCATTACCCTATTAGGGGATTCGTTCAATGAGTGCCACATCCCCATGTTTCTTGTGACACAATGTTTACACAGTCTAGATTGGAGCCTTTAATAGAATACTTTGTTTCTTGATTAACCATTGGACCAATACTGTATAGTTTTACCTTCTAGCATTAAGAGTTTTTATTCCTTATTGTGACTACCGTTATCCTAATAGTTTTAAGTTATGCCCATTTTGTAACTCATGTATTTGTCTATTTAATGTTACATCCTACTGTTTGTATTGTCTATTCTAAAGTAAATTGTAATCTAGGTTGTAGCTCTATTTTAATCACTAAGTATTTGGTTAAATTATTATCAACTTTTCTGGTTTTGCTAAACCTTTTATCTAATGTAATTTTGTACGACAGATATCTTTTTAGTACATTATTGATTTGCACCGTTTTAACTGGTGGCATTTCTACTGTGATGTGAAATGGGAGATTCTCACCTTTCTGACCTCTGTACCTTTAGTCAGCAGCTGCCGTTGTAACCTAAATTGCTTTAGCTTAGTGTAAATATGACCTTTGATCCCAACTGTTATTTTCAGTTTGGTTTCCTGTTCTAAGATAATTAGTTCCTTCCTTCATCTATTTGAGATGGCCATTCCTAAATGTAACTGAGGGGTACAATTCCCTGACTGTATTGATAAGTATGGTATCATTAAACCACTACCGTCTTATGTACATTCCTACTGGCCATACAGTACACAGGTATCTAATGATGAACACTTCCCCACAATGACTCGGTTCCACACAAAGCTGTATTTAAGTATTTATTAGCAGCAAAAGGTACATAATATACTTTACTTTACTTCACTTTGGATGCGCTTATAAGGCAAAGGAATGTGCGTAGGCAAATCAATAACGAATGTCCATTCTCATATTACGCAGGAGATAATCATACAACCTGAATCTTAGGGAATTATATCTATGGTACACTAGTAATATAGCGGGAGATACTGGAACGGTCCCCCCGGTTGTAAGCCAGCAAGGGTAGAGGATCTGTCGGTAGTAGAGTCTGGGTCAACGATGATAAGGAGACTCTGAGTACAGGAGACGGTGCAATAAGATCTTGATCCACAGACGAATACAGCTGTTCTCCGTAGCATGTAGCTCCACATGGAAGAAAGCTAGCCGGCCTCAGGCTTCTGAGGGACGGACTCGACGTGGCTCCTCACAGGGTAAATCCCACACACTTGTGGGTGTCGGCGATTCTCCGCTCCATCAATTACAGGACCAAAAGCAAATATAATCCAGCCGAAAAGGGCTATGCAGTCGTCGGTAGGTTATCCAGTGTACATGTCCACACGGTCCTCGTCTAGGGCTCCTCGGGTGAAAGCGCCATGATAAGCAGCCCAGCCTGGATAAGCACTCTAGCTGATACGAGGAAACGTTGGTGATGCTGGTCACTGTAGAACTTTAGCCGCACGATACACTATACACAAATAGACTATTACTGACTTAATAGAATAGGTCGAACTCGACGGTACAGCGTTAAACTCTGACACTTCAGTTATTAATTCGCACGCTGTCTCAATGCTCTATTTGGGGCCAAACAGGCCATACTGCACCGCACGTCGTATCGTGGGTGAGGCTTCAACTTATTGGGTAACTCTCTAAGTCTAAGTGCTTCTGTATTCACCTGCACCGTATTTATACGCTTAGATGAATAAACTAGTACCAGCTTTATTCCTGTCTCATATCCTTACGCAGTACCGTTCATGTCCAGGCATGTCCCCGGCGGTGACTTTGAACCTGACTTTGGAGGCATGGCCTTGGTGCCTGTGGACCGCTGTCCAATAGGAGAATGAAATATTATGGTCTGTACTAGGCTAAAGGGATATTCCGTGTATATGTACAAGGAATATACAAGGGATATCAAATGATATACAAATATTATGCAATATATATCAATCAATAAATATATATATTCGGTTTAATCTGATCCTTTGTAACAGCCGCCTCCTAATTAGTCCCACCTAATTAGCTAAGCAGAGACAGATTAACCGCACTGTCCACTACTCAATGTCTGTTGTGAGGGTAGGGCAGTTCACAAAGTCATGGGGTCATGGTCGTCATCAATAGTATCGGGGAGCCTTGGCAACTCTATTAGCCTCGCCACGGGTCGGGTGTAGATCCGCCCTTGGACGAGCACTTCGGCTGCTCGGACCTTTCCGTCGGCACCGGTGATCACTTTGCTTACGCGGCCAGCCGGCCACATAGCTCGGGGTAGTGACTGGTCGATAATCATGACGACTGTTCCTTCTGTCAAATTGTCTCTCTCTTTCACCCATTTCTGGCGGGTCTGTAGAGACGGTAGATAGTGGAGTAGGAAGCTGTTCCAAAACTTGTCAGACAATACTTGACTGTACCTCCACATTCTTCGGCCGTTCGCTTCTTCAGGCTTGTACACTGTCAGTGGTAGCGCGGGGTCCAGCCGCACCATCAAGAGCGTGTTGGGGGTGACTGGGTCGACATCTGCTACATCACTTGAGACGTAACCGAGGGGCTTTGAGTTCAATACTCCCTCGATCTCCGTGAGGACTGTCATTAGGACTTCTTCCGCCACGGTCTGGGCCCCAAGCACGGCGTACAGGGCTGTCTTTATTGAACGTACTTCTCGTTCCCAAGCTCCAGCGAAGTGAGGTGCATTCGGGGGATTAAACTGGAAATCAATCTGGTATGGAGCGAGGTGGGTCTTAAGTTCTGGGCCCATAGCTTGGAAGCTCTCTCTCAGCTCTCTTTCTCCGCCTTTGAAGTTTGTCCCGTGATCAGACAATAGTATAGACGGTTTGCCTTTCCGCGATGTGAATCTTCGGAAGGCCATAAGGAATGAGTCTTTGCTCATGGTTGGAAGGAGTTCTATATGCATCGCTCGGGTGGTCATGCATTTGAATACAATACCCCACCGCTTCTCGGTCCCTCTTCCTTTCTTTACATACAGCGGGCCGAAACAGTCCATACCGGTGGAGTGAAAAGGCTTGTCGCCGAGTCGGAGGCGACAGGGAGGTAGGTCAGCCATCCGGGGTATACTGGGCTGTGCTCGCCATTTACGACAGTCTAGACAAGTCCGCTGGAAACGTCGTACTGCTTCTCTCCCTTGCAGTATCCAATAACGACGTCTGATCTCCGCGAAGACTCTCTCTGCCCCGGCGTGATGCACATCCTCGTCGTATTTCTTTATGATCAGCTCTGTGACCTTGTGTCGGCTGTTTAAGACTATCGGGTACTTGACGTCATCCGGTAAGTCTGGAGCTCTCCGCAGACGACCACCCACTCTGATGAGACCATGGGCGTCGCTCTCGGGGGCTAGGTGGAGCAATCTGCTGTCTGACGGGACGGGCTTTGCTCCCTGTAGACAGTCTAGCTCATCGGGAAACGAGTCTCTCTGGGCTCGTTGTAGGAGAAGAAGTTCTGCTTCTTCGTAGTTAGCTGCAGTAATGTCAGTAGTGAGCTGAACCTCTGGGTGGTGCCACAGGAATGTCTTTAGCTGCGCACTCTCAAGGGTGAGGCAATCGTCTATGTCGGGGTCTGTGGAGACGAGTGTGGTCAATCCACAGAACATAGATTTCTTGTTCTCTGCCTCCTCTTTACTCGCTTCCCGTGGGGTGGGTGTAGGCCACTCTTCTTCCGGGAGCTTGAGGAACTCTGGCCCGTCACTGTATAGGTTGTGACGGGTGAGGTCATCCAGGGACATTCCCCGGGTGATGACGTCAGCTGGGTTGTGTTTTGTGTCCACATACCTCCAGCTTGCTGCTTCTGTTAAATCTTGGATCTCTGTGACTCTGACTCCCACGAAGACCTTGTATCTACACGAATCAGACCGGATCCATGTGAGTACTGTCGTGGAGTCTGACCACAAGATTGTTCTTTGCACCGGGATGGTGAGTTCACGTTGGATTAACGTGGCGAGTTGCGCTCCTGCTAGGGCTGCGCAGAGCTCTAGACGCGGGATAGATTGTTGCTTGCGTGGGGCTATTCTTGAGCGAGCCAGGATGAAAGCAGTATGTATTTCTCCTCCCTCCTCTCGGGCACGCAAGTAGGCCACCGAACCGTAGGCTACTTCGGAGGCGTCGCTGAAGACGTGCAGGTCCATCTGGCACGTCTCCGGCCTCACTGTGGGTGGGAAGTAGCTGCGGAGTATGTTGACACCTGGGAGTGAGCTGAGTTCTGTCTCCCACTCTCTCCATGTGGAGGCAAGGTGTTCGGGTATGGGGTCGTCCCAGCCCTGGTCCTTGTCCCATAGCGCACTTACAATCATCTTTGCCCTGGTGGTGTAAGGTAGAATACATCCCAACGGGTCATATTGTCTGGCGAGTGTTCTGTATACACTCCGTCTTGTGGTCGGTAGTGCAGTCGACCTTCCCTGCTCCTTGGTCAGGGGTGTGTGTTTATAATGGAGCGAGTCTGTTTTGAAGCGCCAGACTAGTCCTAATGTCATTTCTTGGGCTTCTCCTGGGATGGTCGCCATCCAGGTCTCGCTGCTTGCTGCCTTGTCCTCGGGGGAGAGGCTGCGCAATACTTGAGGGTTGCTGCTGGCCCACTGCCTGAGATCAAAGCCGCCTTTGATCAGGGAGGCACGGAGCTTGAGTAGAAGGGCCTCGGCTTCTTCTGGCGTCGAGACGCTTTGCAGACAGTTGTCCACGTAGAAACTATTTCCTACACTTTGTCGGACCTCTTCATCAGCTGCTGGGTCCTCTGCGACGTGTTTTTGCAGTGCAAACGTAGCACAGCATGGGCTGCATGTGGTTCCGAAAGGGAGGACTTCCCATTGATAGATGGCTGGTTGCTCGTCCCCGATCCTCTCTCTCCATAGGAACCGCAGCAGGGGCTTGTCCTCCTCCACTAGTCTCACCTGCAGGAACATCCCTTTGATGTCGCCGCTGATGGCCACCTTGTCTTGGCGGAAACGTAGTAACACGCCTAGTAGAGAGGGGCCGAGTGTTGGGCCGGGCAAGAGCTCTTTATTCAGATTTTGCGATCCGATCTGGTAGCTGCAGTTGAACACAATACGATCCTTGCCGTTGTGGTGGACTTTGTGGTGCGGCACGTACCATGATTCGGTCGTCTGATCGGCCTCTTTAATGTCAATTTTCTTTATGTGTCCCGCTGTGATTAGCTTGTCAATCTCAGCGCGGTACACAGTCTCTTGAGCGGGGTCTCTGGCTAGGCGCCGCTCTGTGTTCAATAGATACCGCTCCGTCGCTTCTTTTGGGGCGTGGAAGGTAGGCATACCCTCTCGCCTCAGGAGTGGAGTTGCGTATCTCATCACTCCGTTGACTTTGACTCTCTTTGTCCCCTGCTCGAGGAGGGCTATAGCGTAAATGTCTTCCTTGGAACGAATGTCTTTCTTTTCGTTCTTAAAGGGCATTGTCTCTAGTGTCCATAGCCTCTCGACATGCTGTAGGAGGGTGGTGTCTTCTTCTGTCACTCTGGAGTGGAGGCAGCTAGTGGCTGCTGTTCGGTTAAGAGACCTAGCGAGGGGGCCTTGTAGTGTCCATCCTAGGCGGGTCTCAACTGCTGCAGGACAGCCTCTGGGCCCCGTGTGGACCCGGTCCATCGGGACGATGAGGTCTGCATGGTCGGAGCCTATCAGCAGGGTCGGGGTGGCACCGTCTATGAGCGGTATAGGTAGTTGACGCAGGTGCACATATTTATCTATCAGCTTGGCGATGGGGTAGGTGTACTGCGACAGGCCTATATCTTGGCTGGTGAAAGCGTTAGTGATCCTATACCGTCTCTCTGGCTGCCCGCTTGCTGCGATAGTGAAGGAGACATTCTCGCCCTTTATCGTCTTTAGATCTCTTCTTATTGTCCGAATCGTCATCTGGTCTTCGCTCCCCCGCAGCCCCAGCTGGGCCGCAGCGGACGCGAGGAGAAGGGTCTTCTCTGACCCGTCGTCAAGGACGGCGTAAGTGTCCATGACCTTGTCTTGGTAACTCAATGTTACGCGGACCACCTTTAAGAGCACCCGGGCGCCCCCGCTGCTGGCGGGGTCAATGTACATAACACTTGCCTTTGTGCTGCTTGAGGGTGCAGGCTTTCTTCTGTTACTGTCGTGTAGGACGTCTAAGTGGGCTCCGTCACACCGACTACACCTCTTCTTTAAGCGGCAATCGGCTGCCATGTGACTGCGCGCACATCGGTAACAGCGTCGGTTGGACTTTATCCATTGACTCACCTCGTCGGCGGTCATCTTCTTGAATGTGTCACATTGTGACAGCCAGTGTTCCTTTTCGCAGTACGGGCACACCATCTTCCACTTCTCTTTCATCGAGGGGGTACTGTGGTTCTTGTTGCTCGGTACTGATTCTGATTGGTGCATGACGGTCACCAATCTGCGGCCATCGTTTGCTCTCCTAGGTCCCTCTCTGGAGCTTGGTGTGCTCCGCATGAACGTATCCAACCGTAGGCTGTTGACTTCTCTCGCCAGGAAGTCGGCTAGGTCTAGGAGGGATGGCTCGGGACCGTTAGGATCACGGTGGTCTCTTTGCCGCCTGAAGCGCTCTTGTCGGGCGGGCGGAAGCTTCTCTAAAATCCTCTCGACATTAGAGTTCTCGTACAGTTCGTGCATACCCTTTTCCCTTTGCGCCCCCAGCATCCCTACCAGGGATTGTACCTTGATAGACAGGTCATCTAGTGAGCGATTGTCTGTGGCTGGGGGTAGGCGGTCAATATGCCTTATCTCTTGTATTACGTAGTCCCATATGCGTCCATATCTTTGGTCGAGTGCTGCTAGAGCCGCGGTGTATGGGGTAGTAGAGGTGGCATATGCCAGCGCTATATTGTGCACTCGGGGCACCTTGAGGTGCTTTAGTAGGATAGCATATTTGTACGGTTCATCAGCTACATCGGACATCATTGTCTCTAAGCACATTCGTAGCTCTGTGTACTGTGCTCTGTTCTCGTGTGTGAAGTCCGGGAACGTCGGTGTGCCAATGTACGATGCCATGGATGGCTGGCACATCGGTGAGCGTTGGAAGAGATGCCTCCTAGGCGAGTCTCCTCTTACGTGTCTTGGTGGGCTGGTACCTGCTGGGTACCATGGCCCGCGTACCCAGGTGCTGTTCCTCGGGGCTGGTCGTGCGTCAAGCTCACCCGTGAATTGAGTCGGGGGTCTGTAGCGCAGAGCCGCGGGGGTAAAGCCTGGGCTGTACTGGACCTCCTGGTCCTGTGGAGTACTGTGCTGCTGTTGGGCTTGACTCTCCTCCTCTCCCTCTTCTTCTTCCTCTGGCAGGTCATCTAGATCCTGTAGTCGTCTATTTAGCCTCTCCGCGGTGTAGACCGTTTCTTCCTTGTAGCTGGGTCTCGCTTGGACCGGTCGGGGAAGGGGTTCGGAGAGGGGTATAGGCTCTCTCTGGTGGTCGGGCTCAGGGTCGCTTGATCGGGTAGGGGAGGGTGCCCTTGACCCTTGTCTTGACGAGGCCCTGGAGCCCCGTGCGGAGGGAGGGGGGGTTGCCCTGGTAATCAGCTGCTCCATTATCTGCGCTTGTAATCGGTCGCGCTCGGCTTCGCGCTTGGTGAGAGCGAGGTCGCGCTCTGCTTCTCTTTGGGCACCGGCAGCGGCGCGCTGGGCTTCGGCGGCGGCGCGCTGGGCTTCGGCCCGGTCTCTTCCCATATTCTCTTCCGTCTGAAGGCGTCTAATCTCTAGACGTATACGGTCTTCGTCACTCCGTTGCTGCGCTTGAAGGCGTTCTCTTTCCATGGAAGAATGTTCGCGCTCACTAAGCGTCTGTGCTTGGAGTCGATCGCGCTCGGTTGAGGCTGCCAGGCTGGCGAGGAAGGCCTGTGCCAGCATCTTGTCCGCCTCGCTGGGGGAAGACGCTGGTTGAGGTGATCCGCTCCTGGTAGTACTCGTTGGAGATCCGTTCTCCTGTGGCGAGTCGAGGAGATCCATCTCCGGGGTGCTCGTCCCTTCTTGTAGTGGGTCGAGTTCCATCCCTGGAGGGCTTTCTTTATCCTGGAGCTCTCCGGGGACTACTTCTTCGGTCTTGGCGGGGGGTAAAGTCATGTCAGGTCCCTCCTGGTCCCCACCGTGAGCTTGGTCAGTTACGTTAGAACCCACTAGGGCCTCTACTGGCGGGGTAGCCTAGTCGATAGGGTCGGACATAATTTTACTATCTACTTTTTCCGCGTTTACCGTCTGTAGAAAGCTAGGTAGTATACTGGCAACGTAATCCTCTAAGTACTGAGGTGTCTGCCGTCTACGCTGCGGGCGATCTATTTTAGGAGAACCGTTTTGTGGAGTGTTCATCATTGGCCATGTCAATATTAATACCACTATATTAATATTACGCTAATTACCCTCCGGCTCGAAGGACCAATTGTAACTGAGGGGTACAATTCCCTGACTGTATTGATAAGTATGGTATCATTAAACCACTACCGTCTTATGTACATTCCTACTGGCCATACAGTACACAGGTATCTAATGATGAACACTTCCCCACAATGACTCGGTTCCACACAAAGCTGTATTTAAGTATTTATTAGCAGCAAAAGGTACATAATATACTTTACTTTACTTCACTTTGGATGCGCTTATAAGGCAAAGGAATGTGCGTAGGCAAATCAATAATGAATGTCCATTCTCATATTACGCAGGAGATAATCATACAACCTGAATCTTAGGGAATTATATCTATGGTACACTAGTAATATAGCGGGAGATACTGGAAGGGTCCCCCCGGTTGTAAGCCAGCAAGGGTAGAGGATCTGTCGGTAGTAGAGTCTGGGTCAACGATGATAAGGAGACTCCGAGTACAGGAGACGGTGCAATAAGATCTTGATCCACAGACAAATACAGCTGTTCTCCGTAGCATGTAGCTCCACATGGAAGAAAGCTAGCCGGCCTCAGGCTTCTGAGGGACGGACTCGACGTGGCTCCTCACAGGGTAAATCCCACACACTTGTGGGTGTCGGCGATTCTCCGCTCCATCAATTACAGGACCAAAAGCAAATATAATCCAGCCGAAAAAGGCTATGCAGTCGTCGGTAGGTTATCCAGTGTACATGTCCACACGGTCCTCGTCTAGGGCTCCTCGGGTGAAAGCGCCATGATAAGCAGCCCAGCCTGGATAAGCACTCTAGCTGATACGAGGAAACGTTGGTGATGCTGGTCACTGTAGAACATTAGCCGCACGATACACAAATAGACTATTACTGACTTAATAGAATAGGTCGAACTCGACGGTACAGCGTTAAACTCTGACACTTCAGTTATTAATTCGCACGCGGTCTCAATGCTCTATTTGGGGCCAAACAGGCCATACTGCACCGCACGTCGTATCGTGGGTGAGGCTTCAACTTATTGGGTAACTCTCTAAGTCTAAGTGCTTCTGTATTCACCTGCACCGTATTTATACGCTTAGATGAATAAACTAGTACCAGCTTTATTCCTGTCTCATATCCTTACGCAGTACCGTTCATGTCCAGGCATGTCCCCGGCGGTGACTTTGAACCTGACTTTGGAGGCATGGCCTTGGCGCCTGTGGACCGCTGTCCAATAGGAGAATGAAATATTATGGTCTGTACTAGGCTAAAGGGATATTCCGTGTATATGTACAAGGAATATACAAGGGATATCAAACGATATACAAATATTATGCAATATATATCAATCAATAAATATATATATTCGGTTTAATCTGATCCTTTGTAACACTAAACACAGCTGCTAACCTCATCTGATAAGGTGCTATTCTGCACCGGTGGAATGTACCCTAACGTCATAAACAGTCCTTTGCTTTATCAGCAAACCACCATCTGTGATTAGCCCTGACGGCAGATCCGTCCTGGAGTTGGCTGGGTGAGGGGTGAGCAGATGTCCTCTCAACCTCTTGAGCCTGGGGCCACCGAAATAACACACATGGGGGTTTTCAAATGGCCCTTCTTATCAAATCAACTTTTCTATCTACTCATTACTTTGTACATTTCAGTTGCTATGTTCATGTTTCATTTAGAAATATACGACAATCCACCCTTAGGGGGTTTCATAACCCACTATACAGCACCAATGTTCTAAATTAAACATTAAAATCATAATTATCATCTTTGTTAATATTTTCTAAAATTTCAAAAAAATCCAAAATTTACACCAATCGAACTACCAACGCCATTTTCATCTGTACAGTTACAAAATTCATCATTTCACCTACCTTTTCCTCCTTGCACAGTTATACACATTATTATAAATACGACATCCAGTCTAGGTCCGTCTCTTTATACAAAAAGAATATCGTACCATTCTCAGCTTATTTCGTTTAAGACTATACATTATCCATGTAATTACCAAATATGTCTATTTTGTGTAATGGACTCTGCAAGAAAAGATTAATACATCATACCAATAAAAGATTAACACTCTAAACATTTGAGGGAAATTCAAACAAGCAACATAAATCATTTCTTCTCCTTGAAAAGACCACTGAGGCCTCAATTATTCTTCACTTTCATCCCTGTCAGTTTATCTCTATTTCAACCTCCTGAGGTCTTTACTGCTAACTCGTTTTGACCGTTTTTTTCTTCTTGTTGTATTTTGTGCTAACCACCGCCTCTTCTTTGTTGTATGCAGGTCTCGGTACTGCTCCGATTTTCCACAGAAGGAAACGATTTTCCCTCTGTCCTTTTTGCATTTTGGATTGTTATTTACAAACACACAATAGATTGGAAACTTTTATTTTCGCAGATACATCTCTACTGTTCTGCATTTTGACAATACATTTTTCTCCAAATTAATTATCTATATTTTTCACGGCTTCTTAAGTTAGCATTCAATCAAATCACCTTTGTCTCATTTCTTTTTGTGCTGTACTATTTTACTAGATCAAATATCTCAAGTTCAACACAACTACTACTTCCACCCTTGAAAGTGGAATAACCATTATTTCACTATCAATACCTCGTTTCCAGACAGCTCCTCGGTCCGGACAGCCAGCTCCAGACGAGGCCAATCACCAACAGAACCTATGTGCATGGCAACAAACCACAGTCCCTTTAAACACACATCACACATACTCCGCCAGCCTTCAACAAGCCGGTGCAGAGTCTCCCATAAGTCAATCATCAAATTCACATGTCTGCACCCCACATGAACTCTATTTGGCCAATGGCGACCAAAAACCTACAGAGCTTACCTATAGACAGAGAAACACGCTTCCCCAACACTTACCATATCCCAAAACCGTGACACAACCCCCCAGATTCTACATCTGGACTCTCAATGAGCGGAAAACAAACCATGAACCAGCTCCCGTCCATTCTCAGTTTCCAGCCCATTCTATCAGACTTCCTACCAGTCCCGCTGTGTCACCACCACCTGCTATCCCTGACCGGCGAGAGATCCCCCCCAGCCAGCCAGTTCCTAAAAGAAAATAGAGTGTCAAACAAAAACAAAGAAAATTGCAAATAAACAAAAATCGTGAGTGCCATCATGCAACACACCCATCCAACAGAATCAAACTATCATCTAGAGGCATAAATACCCCCGCAAAAACTAAGACAGCAAAATTAAAAATCCCAAAAGAAATAAAATAAGTAATGAAATAATAATGTTTTTATTTTTATTTTTTTTAAGTCTCCTTGACCACCCTTGGATCAAGTATGTAATCACCACTATAAATAGTCCTTTGTTTTTAACTCTGTCTAATATTAAATGTTCCATTGTTCCTGTTTAAAACCATACATTTTGTTAGTACGATTAGCCCATGCAATTTCCAGTTACTTCATCCCATCTACAGCCCCAACTTTCCCTGGTTAGTCTTCCAAACCATTTTAGTAACTTGCACACCTCTTCAAATCTTATCTATGTACCTTCGTCTCTATCCTTATTCTAATCAGTCTCATTTTCCATTTTAATTTATTAATATCTCTATTTACTCGAGCACTCAAAAGGCTTTGTTTGTGCATTTCCGCTTCGCTCTTTTTCAACCTATGGCCTTTGCAGACACAACCTATTTACACCCCCTCTGAAAATGTCCCAACTTTCCACATGTCCAGCAACTCTGTTTTCTGATGGACTCTTGCTTTCTATTGGACTCTTGCTGAGCCCGCCACCCTTTGTCACATGACCGAGCGAGATGGCCGATCTCCCCACAATGCCAGCACACAGTCGACGCCGGCCATCCAGGCGGTCCCAGTTTACCACGACTCCAGCAGTCTCTCGGCTGTGTGGTATAATATGCCCTCATGTAAATATATCCCCCTCCCCTGTGTTACCTGTGCCCCCCCCCCCTCTCTGTGGAATAAGACACCCCCCTCCCCTGTGTCCCCAAACCTGTACCCCCTCCCCCCCATCTGACCTATCAAATGGGACCACACACCCCCTTTGTTGAACTATAAAGGGCTCTTCCCGACCACAATCAAGGCTTCTTACCTGGGTAATTTCAGCTGATCACCTGGGGCGAGAGCCTCAGCCATTCTCTCTATGTATTCTATCTGTATGGTTAATAAACCTTGTTATTATCCAAGCCTCGGTTGACTGAGACATTCTTCATCAGGATATCCACAAATATCCCACAATTGGCGTCTACGAACTTGTGACGGACTTTTTGCGTCCTCCCGGCGTGCTGTATTGTTTTCAGCTATACAGAGAAAAGTGAGTATAATAGGATGGTCGACCAAAAATGTATGGAAGGAATTAAAACTTTCCCGCTTTTCTCTGTGCCAGGTGAATATTACAGAATGTTGTCAAATATTGAGATCATGGCTGAGTAGAATAATGTGCATTAATATATCTGATCTGTATTGAGAATCGTTACCAGGGCGCGCGTGCACCTGGGTCCTTTATCAGGCGGTTCTGAGAGGATGGGTTATAGTGCTATTCCCAAAAGTTTAGGCACAAAGGTTGAGGTGCTATTCCTGGTCGAGTCGGAGCCGACCGAAAGCTAAGGCACACACAGGTTGTTGGATTGCTACCCCTAGTCTAGCTGATGCAGACTAAAAATATAGGCAACAAAATAGATACGTGAGCTTATTATGATGTGATATCCTTGGAAAACGCTACTCTGTTAAAAACGTTCTGTGATTCCTTTGCAAAGAGGCGGGAAGTTAGGACCGAGAAGCTGATGGAATCATAATTAGAAATTACCAGAGTAGCGTCATAATATTCATTGTTTCAACCTCAAACTAAGCCCACAATCTCATTCCTGAAAACGATGTATTTTGGATTAAATTAACCAATTGATCAATACAGATAGCGGGAAGATGATCATGCGATGTCCTAGTTAGTACATGATTACGCGATGTCCCGGGAGTACGTAAATGTACATTAAACGGGACATCAGTCGCGGAAAGTACATTAAACAGGACGTTAGTCGCGGGTTAAGAGGCCGAGAGTATGATTAAAAGGTATATATAATCTAATATATCGCTGGTAAATTTCGAAGTCAGGTTCGGTCGTTATGATTTTAATAACGATGTGTAGTTATATATCAAGGGTATTAATGCCTTGTCGCAACAGATGTTGGCCGACTAAACGTAAAGCGATCCAATACAGTCAGATATACACACACGTTAACTTATATGTATTAATGTTTGTTTGTCTGTTTTAAGTCTCGTTTGTATGTGCACAAGTATTATAGGACCCGTCGCGTTGCTTTATTGAGTCAAGAACCGGCTGCGGATAGCGCGACGAGCATTGAGAGAAGAGTTACCGTTATACAAAGAATAACATTGAAGTGCAGTTCACGGGAACAAACTAGGATAGTAATTTCCGGATTCCGCAGAACACCGGCCCACGGGAACGGCCATTTGGAGAAGTATAGTTTTATCGTTTCAGTTTGTTTACGTTTCACATATGCACAGGCGCGTTCATTCGGTAACAAAACGCTGGTATAGGAATTCCAGGCTATTGAGAGCTCGTTGGAAAAATACTGTATGAATTGCAAAGCGTTATTTCCGAGGCAAATGAGAACGCACGAACGTCGCATGGAGCGATGACGTCACGCTATGCGCGCCGTGAAGTGATTATTTTATATTAAACTATCCATAAGCGAACGTAAAGTGTAATGTACCCAAGGCCAAGGGTGCGTGAAATCCACGTGTAGTATATGTTTTATTTGTATATGTATGTGCGCGCTGCTATTGGAAAATGTTGAGTTGAGGTGGCGAGATGCGGGTTGCTGACGACACGTAACGGATCCAACCCAACACAACAGCTGTCCCCGGTGAGTATGACAATCATAAATATAGATGCATTGATTGATTGAAAACTTTATTAACAGATTGCAGAATGGGTACAATACAGCACAGCTCAATACACAATTGTTAAGGGGATGCAGACCAGAGAGAGACTTTAGTCTTGTTTACATCAGGGTCCCCCATTTTCAATACCAGATTTGTTTACATCAGGGTCCCCCATTTTCAATTTATCAGAACATATTATGACATACATGACAGACAGATAGTCAGTACTGCTACATCTGTACATTTATGACATACCAGATTTGCAAATTCAGTACTTTTTGTGATACAAAAGGAGTCAAGAAAAGGGAGTCATTTGACGTAGAAACTGTACATATACACAACTATCAGTTAAAGCAAATTACAACTATCTCAGATCACTTGAGTGTTTATGTGCTTTAATTTACACATTATAAGTCACATAAAGCTAATTACAATGTCTGTTTCAGAATTATAATACATCTGTGGGCGTACCGGTCATACTGACCATGGGAGCTAAACAAACACTTCCGGTTCCCAATATATGGCAGTACAGGAATTGTAGTCCACATAAACAGCGTTAGATTAGACTTTATAAGCTTTCAATGTTGAAAACTTGGAACACAAACAACATAGATCATGTTTAAAAGTAAGATGTTTAGGTTATATTCACTTGAGTTAATGTGTTTATCTAAAGAACCAATGAAAGATAACTAGCCCTTTCCATTGTAAGACATTTTAAACATGATTCAAAATGTGTGGGTCCACATTCATATGCTTGTGTACATATGCGATATGATTGATAAATGATAACACTATCATTACATCCAAGAACGGGATGGATGAGATCTAGCTAATGTTTGTTGAGCACACAGACAGTCAAAGAGGATTCACCCAGGTTTTAGAAAAGAGTGGAAAATTAACATGTGTTTGTATTTACAGATCTGGCTCTGAGGCGAGATGCAAAACAGTGAATGACTACACCCAAATTGTATCACAAAAGACAGAAAATCCAACAATTTGCATGTCAACCGAGAGACAGTGCAGAGCTGAGAGACAATCGATTGACCATTTGGAACAAATCTACATCCAAAACACCCACATGTAAATTTCTTCAGAGTGGGCACTTGGGAGACAAAGCAATGCAAATGCCTGCACTCGTGACCACAGACTTGATGAACTCACCTAGCGGTGGATGGCAACAGAGAACCACTTAATTAACATGAATTAGACACCGGTGATGAATTTGCAGTTATGAAAATCTACCTAACTCCCATACTAACAATAACTAACCAGTCGTTTTCATCATCTCTTTTCAAAAGACACATGAATTAGAGAAGTGCCCGAGATGAAAGATTAATGATGAAAACAACTACTTACAATCCCCTCCTTCTATTCTCTGTTTATAACCAATAACATGCATGACTTTCCTTAGACTATTCTTTTAACAACTAATACTTTCCATGATTGCAAAATTATCAACCACCAAAATTGCAGCACAATTATCTAAATGTACAAGATATCAACAACATTGATCATTTAGCTGACACTTTTATCCAAAGCGACTCACAGGTTCTGTACGACAGGACATCAGGCAAGGCACACCTCTATCAGCTGAGTAACAATGGTCATCAAAGTGTTGAGTGCTACAGTGTAGATTAGTTTATTAGGACAAATGCATGACAGTAAGGTTAGTTAAAACGTAGATGACAAAACAAATGATTGTTTTTCATGCAAAAATTAACTGGCTACCTAGATTTTATGTTTTTTCCCCCCTATGCCATGATGAGCCACACTGAGATGTGAAGAACGCCAGAGAAGTCGTGGCGAGGTAAGTATCCTGAGGTACAGCCAACGCATCCTGAGGTAAGATCAAATTAAAATTTGACATCACAGACTATGAAGAAAAATAGCTATTTTATCTGATTCAAGACTTTGGCCATTCATTTACAAATTTTATTTAAAGCCTAATGCTGTAAGATCTAGTTAGATACAAGGTCTGATAAAATTGTAGTGAATGTGACCTTCTTGAAGTAAGGAATCACTGCTAATGCAATTGGTTTGCATTTCCTATTGTCAATTAAGTGATTTTATTTACAATGAATTGAATTAATCCCAAAATGATTTTCCACTTTAGCAGAAAGGCGTTGAATCATTTATGTGAGGAGTTTTCTAAGGCAGTGTTTATCACCCTCAGATCACGAATTGGTGAGAGGACAGGACGAGTGAGACGACGCGCGACCTGAACCACGAAGCTGCGGACACAACCAATGACGATTCGGACAATAAGAAGAGATCTAAAGACGATAAAGGGCGAGAATGTCTCCTTCACTATCGCAGCAAGCGGGCAGCCAGAGAGACGGTATAGGATTACTAATGCTTTCACCAGCCAAGAAATAGGCCTGTCGCAGTACACCTACCCCATCGCCAAGCTGATGGATAAATATGTGCACCTGCGTCAACTACCTATCCCGCTCATAGACGGTGCCACCCCGACCCTGCTGATAGGCTCCGACCATGCAGACCTCATAGTCCCGATAGACCGGGTCCACACAGGGCCCAGAGGCTGTCCTGCAGCAGTCGAGACCCGCCTAGGATGGACATTACAAGGCTCCCTCGCTAAGTCTCTTAACCGAACAGCAGCCACTAGCTGCCTCCACTCCAGAGTGACAGAAGAAGACACCACCCTCCTACAGCATGTCGAGAGGCTATGGACACTAGAGACAATGCCCTTTAAGAACGAAAAGAAAGACATTCGTTCCAAGGAAGACATTTACGCCATAGCACTCCTCGAGCAAGGGACAAAGAGAGTCAAAGTCAACGGAGTGATGAGATACGCAACTCCACTCTTGAGGCGAGAGGGTATGCCCACCTTCCACGCCCCAAAAGAAGCGACGGAGCGGTATCTATTGAACACAGAGCGGCACCTAGCCAGAGACCCCGCTCAAGAGACTGTGTACCGCGCTGAGATTAACAAGCTAATCACAGCAGGACACATAAAGAAAATTGACAACCAGAGGCGACGACAACAACCGTGGGAGAACCATCCAACCCAGCCCACAGACATCCCCAAGAAAGTGGAGCAGAGGACCACGAAGGAGACTGACCAAGGAGACACTGACGAAGAGGAGGAGATCAACCTTTGACGGCCTCCACCCCGGCACTGCAGACCAAACCCATCACCTGCAGATGGGAACCAAAGCCCCGACCATCAAGGTGGATTCCCATGACAAGATTGTCATCCGTGTGAGAGAGAGCGTCCTACTGACTAGCCACTACACCGGCGGGCCCTCGCCCTCCATCAAGTGGTACCGCAATGACGAGGAGAGGACAGCGAAACCAGCACAACACATTCAAAAACGCCCGCCCCCTCGCCCCTCTAGTACCGCGATGACGAGGAACAGTTGACTGCTACCGGTGACCCTTGACAAGGTACACAGGGAGCGGACGGCGACCTCCTGTAGGCCCCCTCTGAATGAACGACGACCAGTGAATATTCCCGACTGCATCATCAAGAAGAGACACATAGCAAATGAGACTGTCTTACTGCCACACGACAGGCTCACAGAAACATCAACTGAATGTACGATACGTTCAAAACACAGCAGGTCACACAGAAGGACACATCCCCGACCGAGAACAGATGATCAACACTTCACAGCAACTGTCAGATTCACAAACAAGAACTGTAATTTTATAATGACAATGAGAAATGATCACAGAGTCACATTGCAAAATGGTATTGTTAAACAGGGCAGAACCAGTTGGATTGTTCCAAGACACCAAGTTTGTTTTGACCACAGAACAATGCATAACGATTATCATAATCACCTTTTATATTAACCACTAGGTTAACGGTTTTTCAATTTTATTTTGACACATTAGCCACTAAGGTAATGTCTATTGTATGTATTTATTTAATTTTTATGTGTTACTGTTTGGCCCTGCCACACGACCGACAGAGAACACCTTGTCAACAACGACGCAACATCATTCAGATTAATACCTTCACAAGCAGGAAACTTTTCACACAATTGTATGTATCTGCAAAACGATGAACTAGGGATGTGATGAAAAGAAATCAATGAGAAAGCATTAACAATGGTTAGTAATAATGAGCTAAAATGTATTGCTGAAGGAAGAAGTGACCACATGATCACATTACATCACATTAGAATTACTTAGGTTACAAAATTGTATTGTCAGACAAGAAAGAATCAGTTGTTTTATTCTCTCATAGAAGAGGACATGTAACGTTGTTTTGCACCTGTATGGTGAACCATTGATAGTATATGCACTAGAATTACATACAGAAGCGATGCATAAGACGTTTTATCTCCTCATTTATAGAGAAGAAATGGAGAAAATTGCCTGAAAGTGACACTCAAACTCAGATTAAATACAACTGGATCCTAAGTAATTTCATCAAGAATCATCACAAAATGTGCAAAAATATATATATATATTTGTGAACAGTTTCCCATAAGCAATCATGTTAGTTTTATTAACCACCAGGTTAACGGTTGTTAAAATGTTTTTGTACACATTAGCCTTATGTGTAAATCCGATTCCTAATAATTATGAACACAATTTTGTTTTTTCACCCTGGGCACTCTGACCACACAGACAGTGCATGTATTTAATTGGTTTATTACGATGCCTGTATGCACAAACGATCACATTAGCTCCCCAGAGTCACGACATGAACGACTGAAGGTATGCCAAGATATTTGCACAGCGATAGCTTCTAATGATTATGTTAATTGTTGTTTGATATCAGAGATGAGGACCACTCATTGATATAGGTATTTTGAGCGATTAATAAAAGAAAAGGGTGATATCTATTCCCACATCTCTGATATCAAAATAACACAGACCGCAGTCCAGTCGATCATGTCATGAATCATGTATGTAAATAATTCTATTAATCATGTATGTAAATAATTCTATTTTTAAACTATTATCCCCACTTTTACCTGTTCCAAACAATCCTGGTATATTATACATTAATCTCACCCACATTATAAGAAAGAAAAGTGAGTATTGTGGTATAATATGCCCTCATGTAAATATATCCCCCTCCCCTGTGTTACCTGTGCCCCCCCCCCCTCTCTGTGGAATAAGACACCCCCCTCCCCTGTGTCCCCAAACCTGTACCCCCTCCCCCCCATCTGACCTATCAAATGGGACCACACACCCCCTTTGTTGAACTATAAAGGGCTCTTCCCGACCACAATCAAGGCTTCTTACCTGGGTAATTTCAGCTGATCACCTGGGGCGAGAGCCTCAGCCATTCTCTCTATGTATTCTATCTGTATGGTTAATAAACCTTGTTATTATCCAAGCCTCGGTTGACTGAGACATTCTTCATCAGGATATCCACAAATATCCCACAGCTGGCATCCCACAGCTCCCGCCAGGTCCACCCCTCTCCTGCGCTCTGGTTGCATGTCCTGTTGCCTGGAGGAGAGAGGGGCATACCTGTCCTTTTCTGCTGCCTCTCCTCGGGGCTTTTCTTGTTGGGAGGGGCCTGGAAACTCACCCCTCCTGCGGTTCTGTCCACCCTGTCGCGGCCCAGTTCCCTGTCCGGGCAACGGAGCACAGGGCACTCTTTGATCACGGCGGCCTAGGTCAGACGCCCGAAGCATGACATCACGAACTGTACCACTCAGCAGTACATTCTTTTTAGCCAGTTCTTGCTCCAGCCTCTGCATCTCGTGTGTGGCTTGACCAAACGCCCGATCTGTCTTCCTCAAGTCTCGATGAACCTTTTCATGTCGTTCGAACGCTTCTACAAACGCTCTCCGTCTTTCTGGAGAGAGGCACGTCATCCTCTCCTCTTCCTCCACCCTGGCCCTCGCTGGCTGGCCCCTCGTCACCGGCCCACGCCTCTCATCCCCGCTTTGGTCTCGAGGGACGACCGGACATGGGAAACGGGTGGGCTGTAGAAACTGTTCGTGTATAGTTCCATACCTGCTGTCTGTCCCAGTCCCAGCCATACGGCCAGAGTGGACTTCGTGGGACTGCTGTAACAACGCCGCTCTCCTCAGTCTCTTTCTCTGTCCCTTGGTAAAACTGCAGTCGCCTGCAATGGACACTCCAGCATGGATCGGTTCTGGTTGGAGCAATACCGTTGTCACTGGCTCTCTCCCCTGTATTGGAACCAAAGTCAACAATTCAAGTCCTTCTATCGTACTGGTCACATGAGAGAAGTCCATCCTATTCCAATCAATCAGATTATCATCACTGGTAAAGTCTATCTGGGAAATGTCTGCAGAGGCCCTCGTCTTTCTCCCACCAATGACCTGACTACTGAGGGCCATTTCCATATATTTTTTTTTTTTTTTTACTACGGGTTATTGAAACAGACTGATTGTTTACTCTCGTTTTTGTTATTCTATTGTTATTGCATCTAACGCTTCAGTTTTTCCTATCAATGTTCCACTAAGGTGAACTTCCTATGTTACAGTCATTCGCTTCTCTTTCAAACACTCCTGCAATCACCGTTTGAAAAAACAAGTTTCTCCGTCTCTAACACTATTTCTACTTACTTGAGTTAAAACCACTCACACTGTCAAACTTTTACTGTGCAGACAAGGATTGATAACTGGCTTATCATTCATACTTATACCAAGGCTTAGATAGCCGTTTCCCCAGTTGGTTATCGAAATCGTCAAGAGCTCCAACTGTTCGGCCGAGCACCTGTGCAGAAAAAAAGCAAAAACATCCAACTTAACATCAGTGGCACTTCCCTGTTATTTCCACTATTCGTTATGCATTGGAAATGTCGGGCAACACTATTCTAATATTTTTAGAGAGATATGGTGCGATTTGTTTGAAAATAACGATACAGCTTATCTTGTGTTTGTCCGTTCCTCCAACAGGAAAAACTGGAGGGAAAACAATAACCTTTTAGCAATTTAGATCACTAAAACCCTGACCGTCATACAGCTCAGCTGTCCATGTTATTAAACTCATGGACACCCGCACTATACCCACTGCAATATTCTCCCAGTTCCTTGAATACACAAAGAACCGTCAACTCACAGCCCAAAGCGTTTTCCCTCCAGTTTCGAACCTGAACGGAAACACCCCAAGCTCCATTACACAAAGAATATCACAACTCATCCTACCATCATCTGCACCTAGACAGGCCAGCGCCCATCCGGTACCTACCAATAACCCATAACATGCCGCAAAGCTAGGGATGGAGAATCACAGGGAGAAATACAAGGAGAGACAGAGGGGGGGCGGAGGGAAGAGAAAAAGGAGGGAGGGACACAGGGATACAGGGACTGAGGGGAGGAAGGGGGGGGGGGGCTCACAATTCAACATTAACTATAACCAAAACCATCCATACCTAATTAGTAGACTTCCCCGTATTGCCTGGTCCTGGTTAACCCACATGACTTCAAACACTATCCCCAGCATCTGCTGCCAACTTTAACTTAATTCAACCTTAACTTTAATCAGACTAAAAGAGTCTGCATGGAGCTCCTAATATCTAACACTATACTTTAAATCCTACTGCCGGGGCACTACAACCTGAATAAAACACCTATGCAACCCTGGCAGCCCAACAGTACCAAGCAGGGAGCTAGAGATAAAGGAGGGAGAGAGAGATAGAGGGAGAGAGAGTGGGAGGGAGGAGAGACATAGAGGGAAGAGAGGGGGGGCTCCAAAATGACCACGAATATTCTATTTATCCTCATGTAATCCTAATTTAGAAAGTAACATAACCAATACTCCAAGCCCCACCACAAAGGCAATCTATCTTGAACAAAACCTCCTTTGCTAACCTGTCATTTCAACAAAGTCAAGCTGGGAGAGAGGGATGGAGAGGAGAGGGGCTGGGAGGGAGGAAGGCAGGGAGGGAGGGAGGGATGAAGGGAGGCAGGGAAGGAGGGAGGGAGGGAGGGAGGCAGGGAGGGAGGGAGAGAGGCAGGGAGGGAGGGAGGGAGGAAGGCAGGGAGGAAGGGAGGGAGGGAGGCAGGGAGGGGAGAGTGTGAAAGAGGGAGGAAGAGACGGAGGAGAAAAAAAGGGGGGGGGGGGTTTCACGCAAGTCCCGCACAGCACACACGTCCCACTCCAACTAGTCTTGTCCAACATCGCCCCCTATAGCCCTTCACTGTCCACTGCCTCATCAAAAGCCCACAGTCCATCCCCCTTGCACCGACCGACCGCGGCGCGCATGCGCAGACTGACACATACCGTCTACATGTCCCAACCCGTCATTCACATCAGCAGCCTATCATATGAACAAACTACCCCAACCAAAGTCACAAACAAACTCACACACCCATCAAATTCCTATCCCACCATCGCCATTATACTTGGCCCATAACAAATACAGATCGATAACTAAACAAGCATATACATTCGTCATCAACAACTGGAAAAACCGATAAACAGAATTACAAATTCCCAAAGACGGTCGCTACCTAAAACCTATAATAACCACAAAATGTCCGCTACTGCCTACTGCACCCCGTTCACCTGTGAAGGAGAGGTGTAACTATCAAAGAGGCAACACCGCCCTCCACTGGAACGTTTGTTCATCACCCCCATTGCACTACAGTATTCACAACGTCCTGCAGGAGGCGCCCACACCCTCCCCCGCAAGTGCGTCATCACGCAGCACAACCACCTGACGTCAAATAATAAAACCACAATCCCCAGAACCCCCTACACCGGAAGTCCCTGTTCACGCCTCTCCAAGGTCTCGTGCCAGCCACCAAGAGTAGCAACACGCGATACTCCCCGAGAGTTCAATCATGCTGCATCTGTTAGCACAGGTAGCTTAGCATTTTAGCATCGTTAGCTCAGTACTGCTAGCTCCATTAGCTTAGCTTAGCATCCAACATCACTTCTCCTAAACGGCCCATTATCCTGTTGATCCGAGCGGCACAACACCTCGCGACGTTTACACAACCCCTGTTATACCCCGCAACATAACCCTAATCCTATTTAGCCCCCGTTCACAGAACATATATCATTATCTTTATTCTAGTACGCTCGCCCGTTCGGCCCCGCCTGGCCGAAACACACAGTATTTTAAATCCAACGCTCCCCTAGACGCTCCCAGTGACGTCATCAGCTCCAAAAACTCAGTTTATCCTGATCGCTTCTACATTATTTTTAGACCTCAACACCACCGATTTGAAAAATTTCAACGAACTTCACACATCATTCTGGTTCCATCACACCTGCCATTCATTCAATTCACTCGATAACACAACACAGCGGCCACACGCTACTACTGTCGACCTGCGGCTAACGTCGCCCGCTAACCTAGTCTCTATTCAACGGACAGTGTTATGGTTTCTCCGCTGTCGTTTTGGCCACCAGCGTTTTATAATAATACAAAAATTACTTTGGCATTCACTCATAGCTTCTAACATACATCCATTCAAACATATATACTTAGCAAAACAATGTCCTACTCATAAGCATACTATTCACTTGGCCACATCCATCCTAAGCGCATTTCCTACCTCGCCCATTTCACACAATTCTCTCCTATGCTCTAATCACAAGCGCTGCGCTTCCTTCAAAGTGCTTCGATATCTACCGAGTTCCAGAAAATTCGACTTGCTATACCCCGAGAAACCCACTCCATTCATGTATAGTAGCTCGTGGAGAGTTTTAGTAGCGCCCCTTGTCGGCTTGAATCGGAGTTTTATATGGCCAAATCGTGTGTTCAACCATAATTTCCATATTTCCTACTTGTAGAGCCACCTGTCGGCTTGAATCTGAGTTTTATGTGGTCTATTGTTACCACAATTTCCATATTTTCTACTTCCCTCATTCCTCCACGAGTTTGATGTTCTTCAGATTTGGACCATAGCCAATCTGAGCCTAAATGACGTCGGATTTGTCTCGGCAATTCGCTTATGGAACGTCTTCCAAAGTCCATTGCTCAGTCGTACCGATTCTAAATGGGCCCCTATCCCGTTAAGCAACCTGGCCCGAACCCTAACCCTCGGCTGTGCGCAATCTAAACTAAATACAGACATCCATATCCTCCCTTTACTGGTAGTCACAATACTGTTCGATGAAGGGCTTGAAATCCACAATGGTACTCTTGTTCCTCCGAACAGCGCTTCATTAAACCCGTTCAACAATCAAAAAACGTCACTTATCCCCAGACCTTCAATTGTTTCCCTGAACAATTCCTTATTTATAGCTCCCCAGTGGCTCATAAATACTTCCCCTCTTTTACCTCACTTCTGTACCGTTCACTCGGATCGCGCCCCTTTTCTTCATTACATTATCATCGATTCTACCCAGACTAATCTTACCACACCTGGCATTGTACCAATCATAGGCATTCTAACCGAACCACCTCTATACCCTAACCTTTCTAAGTGCAGCGCTGGTGTGTGGCTGAGACCAGAGCCAGGTTGTGAACCCTGGACCCCGGTGCTCCTCCGACACCAACATTATCCTGTCCCATTTACACCATTCATTCTTACCCAAAGCAATAGCAACCCCAATGGCGAGACTGCTCGACTATCACCAATTTAAACGCACCATCATTACTTACCCTCCCGCTCGCTGACCTCGGCTGAAGTGGTGAAGAGTTATTCAGTCGTAGAGGGCTTCGATGAGGGATTGGTCCATTTTCCAGAAGCAGCTTTTCGTCGTCTTCAACCGGCTATGGTCGAATGCAGCACGGGTCTCGGCCCCAAATTGAAGTATATCTACCTTCATTTATACCTATATCTAAGTTCTGTGATCGTATAGTCTTTTTACCCTTTTCCTCTGCATTGTTTGGTATTTCAGATGTTCGGTTCAATTAAGGAAAGAAGCTGACGAGGTGGTCCAATCAAACAAACTGCGGTGTTTATTTCTATTTCTTAATAAACCACAGCTTATGAATCAAAACAAGTACATCGTCTCTTTGGTGTGGCAGGTCTGTCTATGATCTGATCAGCTAGGGCCGATCAGAGCTTTCTTCTCCTGGGGTGGGTTGTCTCGGCAACCCTGGTCTCTGTGATTCTCCAAGCTGGGAGCGCTTGATTCTGTCTCGGCAGAGTCTGGTGGTTGCCAAGGTAACTCTTCTCCGCGATTTCCTGACGCAGCGCGGGGGCGCTCGTTTTCCTTCTCTCAGGATCGTCTTCCCATCGTCTCTCTCCGTGGCAGGATCTCCTGCTGCGAGGCGATCGTCTATCATCGGGTCTCAGTGGCTCTGAGTCTCCGGCTCGGCTCTCGAGTCACCGGCCTCTCCGTCTGTCTGGTTGCGTCTCAGCGCTCCAGGTCTCCAGGTCTGTGTGTCTCCGTCTCCAGGATCCTGTCTGTCTCCTCGCCTGCCCTTTTTAATGAGATAGAAAAAGACCTCTTCCCTGCCTGTCTAGTGACGTCACTCCCACAATCGGGCTTCCCCATTGGCCAAATTCTTTCTAGTAGGAACTTGTCTGATAGTGACACGTCCTGACACAGCCTTGGTCTGCTGACACAACCGTTTCACAATAGAATCTGCCGGGCTGTTTAATCATTACCCTATTAGGGGATTCGTTCAATGAGTGCCACATCCCCATGTTTCTTGTGACACAATGTTTACACAGTCTAGATTGGAGCCTTTAAAGGGGAACTACCTTATAAATGGCCTTTTTGAGTGTTTAGCATTGTTTCCTAGCTATGTGAACTTATATTAATATGATCTATGTCTCAAAATTCTCATATTGGCGCATTCTTCCAATTCTCCTCTCACAATATTCACCCTCACTGAACTGAGTCGTTTGAAAATGTGCCTATATGTGATGTCATATAGTCACTGCTGCATGTTAATGTTCAGCAGACGGCGCAGGCCACACAGTGGTTTAGGAGCCCAGGCTCAAAACAGCTTGAGATCTTGAGGTAGAAAAATGCTGTTTTTGAGGACTTGATTAGAAATACAAAACAATGAATAAAAAATATATATATATTACAGAGGTGTTCCATAGACTCACAGGAATTGTGTAAAAGTGCCCAAATAGTGAAAGAAATAGTAAAATAGTTCCCCTTTAATAGAATACTTTGTTTCTTGATTAACCATTGGACCAATACTGTATAGTTTTACCTTCTAGCATTAAGAGTTTTTATTCCTTATTGTGACTACCGTTATCCTAATAGTTTTAAGTTATGCCCATTTTGTAACTCATGTATTTGTCTATTTAATGTTACATCCTACTGCTTGTATTGTCTATTCTAAAGTAATTTGTAATCTAGGTTGTAGCTCTATTTTAATCACTAAGTATTTGGTTCAATTATTATCAACTTTTCTGGTTTTGCTAAACCTTTTATCTAATGTAATTTTGTACGACAGATATCTTTTTAGTACATTATTGATTTGCACCGTTTTAACTGGTGGCATTTCTACTGTGATGTGAAATGGGAGATTCTCACCTTTCTGACCTCTGTACCTTTAGTCAGCAGCTGCCGTTGTAACCTAAATTGCTTTAGCTTAGTGTAAATATGACCTTTGATCCCAACTGTTATTTTCAGTTTGGTTTCCTGTTCTAAGATAATTAGTTCCTTCCTTCATCTATTTGAGATGGCCATTCCTAAACACAGCTGCTAACCTCATCTGATAAGGTGCTATTCTGCACCGGTGGAATGTACCCTAACGTCATAAACAGTCCTTTGCTTTATCAGCAAACCACCATCTGTGATTAGCCCTGACGGCAGATCCGTCCTGGAGTTGGCTGGGTGAGGGGTGAGCAGATGTCCTCTCAACCTCTTGAGCCTGGGGCCACCGAAATAACTCACATGGGGGTTTTCAAATGGCCCTTCTTGTTATGGTTTGACACCGACCCCAAACGCAACGACACAAGAGAGTAGGATTCAGAGTTGCCAAATACGAGGGCTTGTTTATTTGGTACTAAGAATAAGAGAAACAGGGAAAGCAGGTCAAACAAGACAGGTACAATGATCAAGGGGCAAAGTTCTGCTGCTCTGCAGCTTCTCCCGTGAGGGTTGTCTTGGGAAGCAGGTGTTGACTTCTGAACCGCTCTGCAGAATCCTCTCGGCGGGTTCTCAGATGTTGTGGCGAGACCGAGAGAGGGAGAGAGGGAACGAGTCAGTGACAGAGCAGTCTTAAACGAGCAGGAGAACAGGGTGTACAATTCTTCGTGTTAACAACACAGTGAGCACAGTTCCAAACACAGCCCAAGTGAAATCTCTTCGTGTTAACAACACAGAGAGCACAATTCCAAAAACAGCCCAAGTGAAACTCTTCGTGTTAACACACAGTGAATATCTTCATGTAAACACACAGTGAATATCTTCATGTAAACACACAGTCCAATTGTGAAATAATATCTTTGGTGTGAGCAAACACACAGTGGATATCTTCATGTAAACACACAGTCCAATTGTGGAATAATATCTTCGGTGTGAGCTAGCACACAGAGGGAGATGGTAGATCCCAAAATATCATTCCATAAAGGAACAAGCAAAAATAGATAAATGGCTGGGTGAGTGACTGTCTGACAAAAAGGTGGTAGTCTTCAGTGTAAGTTTACACACGAAAAACGGAATAGGTCAAGAACAGTCAAATAGATAACTCACCCAGACGAGATGCGTAATTGGAACTGGAACAACAGTGGAGGCGAGCGCGCGCCACGGGAGCAGGTATCCAAGCGAAGGCTTCTAGGAATTCCTGGAGAACAGCACAGAGAAAAAAGCAGCAGCAACAGCAAAGGGGAAAAATATCCAGAGAGAAATCAAGGCGACAAAACAAGACGATCCAACAACTTAGGGTGGGGAAAAACGGGGTATAAATAATGAGGGATCGATTGATTGAAAAGCGTGGGGAAGTGAGAGAACCAATCAGCGACGTCTCTGATGACGTCAACGGGGAGAAAGCAGTGACAGCTGGGGAATGTGATTGAAAAGCGTGGGGAAGTGAGAGAACCAATCAGCGACGTCTCTGATGACGTCAACGGGGAGAAACGTGTGAACGAGGGGATAGAACCAATTGACAGAAAAATGAATGAAAACAAAGCGAGGGTGGTTAAAGGAACAGAACGAGTGAGAGCGCAAGGACAGAACCCTCACACTTCTTATCAAATCAACTTTTCTATCTACTCATTACTTTGTACATTTCAGTTGCTATGTTCATGTTTCATTTAGAAATATACGACAACATGTTTTACTATATATACAACTGTAATTTCAGAAACAATTTCTTCAAAATTGAGCATAAATGTTGTTCTTTTACCATTATTTTTATTGAGAGAATTTGTGATAGAAATATAAAGATACTGTTTTGTTTTCGTTGTCGTCTTCTCGTTCATATAGCATGCTGGTTCATTCTGCACCTGGATTTCGTTCCCTATTTTCTAAACTAATCTAAGATACTTCTAGTCCACTGGCCACTTCCACCTGTATTTTCTCAGAAAAAGAACAAATTATTCACATGTTTTGGTTATTCATAACATTCCTAATATAGTCTCTCACTTTTTGCCCATGGAATTTTGTGTGCAATCTTGCATTGTCGCCGTAACTTTGGCAGGTTATAGGACCACGTCCATTTCCCAATGTGACTCTCCTTACCCTGTTTCAGAAACGATTCACTGGCCTCTTCAAGGTTAGAATGATTTAGCATAAATTATTTGGACTCATCTGCATTTCTTCTGTGTCTATTAGTCGTCATAATTTTGACAGGTTGTAAGCATCCGGATTAATCAACAGTCCATTTTGATATCCTCTCTTTGACTCTGTCTAGTTCAGAGTCCACATGACCACAAAAGCCATTGCGGTGACAATTTTTCTCTCTCCCATCTGTGCAGCTTGGCCAGGCTGTACAGGTGGGAGACATCAAAATTGTCCACCATACCATTCTCTCTTACGTTTTCCTTACTGCCACAGCTAGAGTTGATCAGAAACACTAGCAAAAAGGAAAATCCATGATTGGTATATTTCCCTACTGGGAATATTTGATTTGATCTTAATATTCAGTTAAAAAAGAAAATGTCCGGGTTCTACACCTGGTTGACTTCAGTCGATGTCACAACCACTTACCAACTTATCAACCCAACACACCTGAAAAGTGTACCTGGAAACATAGCATTGATCATAATATTCTCATAATATTATCATTTTACAAAACAAATCATCCCATAGGACCATTACCCCCATTTTTTGTTGAATACTATAATCCACTAAACAAATCAAGAACCAGCTTGATTAGCACAGTGGGATAAACAATCATACTATATAACATCAATACAAACATTTTAAACTCCAATAACACATCAATAAAACATTTGAAACTCCAATACCCACTGCCCACACAATTCATGTCATGTATACACTTCTGTTGCCAGACTGCCTCATCAAAAGCCCACAGTCCATCCCCCTTGCACCGACCGACCGCGGCGCGCATGCGCAGACTGACACATACCGTCTACATGTCCCAACCCGTCATTCACATCAGCAGCCTATCATATGAACAAACTACCCCAACCAAAGTCACAAACAAACTCACACACCCATCAAATTCCTATCCCACCATCGCCATTATACTTGGCCCATAACAAATACAGATCGATAACTAAACAAGCATATACATTCGTCATCAACAACTGGAAAAACCGATAAACAGAATTACAAATTCCCAAAGACGGTCGCTACCTAAAACCTATAATAACCACAAAATGTCCGCTACTGCCTACTGCACCCCGTTCACCTGTGAAGGAGAGGTGTAACTATCAAAGAGGCAACACCGCCCTCCACTGGAACGTTTGTTCATCACCCCCATTGCACTACAGTATTCACAACGTCCTGCAGGAGGCGCCCACACCCTCCCCCGCAAGTGCGTCATCACGCAGCACAACCACCTGACGTCAAATAATAAAACCACAATCCCCAGAACCCCCTACACCGGAAGTCCCTGTTCACGCCTCTCCAAGGTCTCGTGCCAGCCACCAAGAGTAGCAACACGCGATACTCCCCGAGAGTTCAATCATGCTGCATCTGTTAGCACAGGTAGCTTAGCATTTTAGCATCGTTAGCTCAGTACTGCTAGCTCCATTAGCTTAGCTTAGCATCCAACATCACTTCTCCTAAACGGCCCATTATCCTGTTGATCCGAGCGGCACAACACCTCGCGACGTTTACACAACCCCTGTTATACCCCGCAACATAACCCTAATCCTATTTAGCCCCCGTTCACAGAACATATATCATTATCTTTATTCTAGTACGCTCGCCCGTTCGGCCCCGCCTGGCCGAAACACACAGTATTTTAAATCCAACGCTCCCCTAGACGCTCCCAGTGACGTCATCAGCTCCAAAAACTCAGTTTATCCTGATCGCTTCTACATTATTTTTAGACCTCAACACCACCGATTTGAAAAATTTCAACGAACTTCACACATCATTCTGGTTCCATCACACCTGCCATTCATTCAATTCACTCGATAACACAACACAGCGGCCACACGCTACTACTGTCGACCTGCGGCTAACGTCGCCCGCTAACCTAGTCTCTATTCAACGGACAGTGTTATGGTTTCTCCGCTGTCGTTTTGGCCACCAGCGTTTTATAATAATACAAAAATTACTTTGGCATTCACTCATAGCTTCTAACATACATCCATTCAAACATATATACTTAGCAAAACAATGTCCTACTCATAAGCATACTATTCACTTGGCCACATCCATCCTAAGCGCATTTCCTACCTCGCCCATTTCACACAATTCTCTCCTATGCTCTAATCACAAGCGCTGCGCTTCCTTCAAAGTGCTTCGATATCTACCGAGTTCCAGAAAATTCGACTTGCTATACCCCGAGAAACCCACTCCATTCATGTATAGTAGCTCGTGGAGAGTTTTAGTAGCGCCCCTTGTCGGCTTGAATCGGAGTTTTATATGGCCAAATCGTGTGTTCAACCATAATTTCCATATTTCCTACTTGTAGAGCCACCTGTCGGCTTGAATCTGAGTTTTATGTGGTCTATTGTTACCACAATTTCCATATTTTCTACTTCCCTCATTCCTCCACGAGTTTGATGTTCTTCAGATTTGGACCATAGCCAATCTGAGCCTAAATGACGTCGGATTTGTCTCGGCAATTCGCTTATGGAACGTCTTCCAAAGTCCATTGCTCAGTCGTACTGATTCTAAATGGGCCCCTATCCCGTTAAGCAACCTGGCCCGAACCCTAACCCTCGGCTGTGCGCAATCTAAACTAAATACAGACATCCATATCCTCCCTTTACTGGTAGTCACAATACTGTTCGATGAAGGGCTTGAAATCCACAATGGTACTCTTGTTCCTCCGAACAGCGCTTCATTAAACCCG
The DNA here is from genome assembly GCF_963971535.1 of Notolepis coatsorum. Lineage (NCBI taxonomy): Eukaryota > Metazoa > Chordata > Actinopteri > Aulopiformes > Paralepididae > Notolepis > Notolepis coatsorum. Next base: position 73,766,725 of record NC_140179.1, read on the forward strand.
TTCAACAATCAAAAAACGTCACTTATCCCCAGACCTTCAATTGTTTCCCTGAACAATTCCTTATTTATAGCTCCCCAGTGGCTCATAAATACTTCCCCTCTTTTACCTCACTTCTGTACCGTTCACTCGGATCGCGCCCCTTTTCTTCATTACATTATCATCGATTCTACCCAGACTAATCTTACCACACCTGGCATTGTACCAATCATAGGCATTCTAACCGAACCACCTCTATACCCTAACCTTTCTAAGTGCAGCGCTGGTGTGTGGCTGAGACCAGAGCCAGGTTGTGAACCCTGGACCCCGGTGCTCCTCCGACACCAACATTATCCTGTCCCATTTACACCATTCATTCTTACCCAAAGCAATAGCAACCCCAATGGCGAGACTGCTCGACTATCACCAATTTAAACGCACCATCATTACTTACCCTCCCGCTCGCTGACCTCGGCTGAAGTGGTGAAGAGTTATTCAGTCGTAGAGGGCTTCGATGAGGGATTGGTCCATTTTCCAGAAGCAGCTTTTCGTCGTCTTCAACCGGCTATGGTCGAATGCAGCACGGGTCTCGGCCCCAAATTGAAGTATATCTACCTTCATTTATACCTATATCTAAGTTCTGTGATCGTATAGTCTTTTTACCCTTTTCCTCTGCATTGTTTGGTATTTCAGATGTTCGGTTCAATTAAGGAAAGAAGCTGACGAGGTGGTCCAATCAAACAAACTGCGGTGTTTATTTCTATTTCTTAATAAACCACAGCTTATGAATCAAAACAAGTACATCGTCTCTTTGGTGTGGCAGGTCTGTCTATGATCTGATCAGCTAGGGCCGATCAGAGCTTTCTTCTCCTGGGGTGGGTTGTCTCGGCAACCCTGGTCTCTGTGATTCTCCAAGCTGGGAGCGCTTGATTCTGTCTCGGCAGAGTCTGGTGGTTGCCAAGGTAACTCTTCTCCGCGATTTCCTGACGCAGCGCGGGGGCGCTCGTTTTCCTTCTCTCAGGATCGTCTTCCCATCGTCTCTCTCCGTGGCAGGATCTCCTGCTGCGAGGCGATCGTCTATCATCGGGTCTCAGTGGCTCTGAGTCTCCGGCTCGGCTCTCGAGTCACCGGCCTCTCCGTCTGTCTGGTTGCGTCTCAGCGCTCCAGGTCTCCAGGTCTGTGTGTCTCCGTCTCCAGGATCCTGTCTGTCTCCTCGCCTGCCCTTTTTAATGAGATAGAAAAAGACCTCTTCCCTGCCTGTCTAGTGACGTCACTCCCACAATCGGGCTTCCCCATTGGCCAAATTCTTTCTAGTAGGAACTTGTCTGATAGTGACACGTCCTGACACAGCCTTGGTCTGCTGACACAACCGTTTCACAATAGAATCTGCCGGGCTGTTTAATCATTACCCTATTAGGGGATTCGTTCAATGAGTGCCACATCCCCATGTTTCTTGTGACACAATGTTTACACAGTCTAGATTGGAGCCTTTAAAGGGGAACTACCTTATAAATGGCCTTTTTGAGTGTTTAGCATTGTTTCCTAGCTATGTGAACTTATATTAATATGATCTATGTCTCAAAATTCTCATATTGGCGCATTCTTCCAATTCTCCTCTCACAATATTCACCCTCACTGAACTGAGTCGTTTGAAAATGTGCCTATATGTGATGTCATATAGTCACTGCTGCATGTTAATGTTCAGCAGACGGCGCAGGCCACACAGTGGTTTAGGAGCCCAGGCTCAAAACAGCTTGAGATCTTGAGGTAGAAAAATGCTGTTTTTGAGGACTTGATTAGAAATACAAAACAATGAATAAAAAATATATATATATTACAGAGGTGTTCCATAGACTCACAGGAATTGTGTAAAAGTGCCCAAATAGTGAAAGAAATAGTAAAATAGTTCCCCTTTAATAGAATACTTTGTTTCTTGATTAACCATTGGACCAATACTGTATAGTTTTACCTTCTAGCATTAAGAGTTTTTATTCCTTATTGTGACTACCGTTATCCTAATAGTTTTAAGTTATGCCCATTTTGTAACTCATGTATTTGTCTATTTAATGTTACATCCTACTGCTTGTATTGTCTATTCTAAAGTAATTTGTAATCTAGGTTGTAGCTCTATTTTAATCACTAAGTATTTGGTTCAATTATTATCAACTTTTCTGGTTTTGCTAAACCTTTTATCTAATGTAATTTTGTACGACAGATATCTTTTTAGTACATTATTGATTTGCACCGTTTTAACTGGTGGCATTTCTACTGTGATGTGAAATGGGAGATTCTCACCTTTCTGACCTCTGTACCTTTAGTCAGCAGCTGCCGTTGTAACCTAAATTGCTTTAGCTTAGTGTAAATATGACCTTTGATCCCAACTGTTATTTTCAGTTTGGTTTCCTGTTCTAAGATAATTAGTTCCTTCCTTCATCTATTTGAGATGGCCATTCCTAAACACAGCTGCTAACCTCATCTGATAAGGTGCTATTCTGCACCGGTGGAATGTACCCTAACGTCATAAACAGTCCTTTGCTTTATCAGCAAACCACCATCTGTGATTAGCCCTGACGGCAGATCCGTCCTGGAGTTGGCTGGGTGAGGGGTGAGCAGATGTCCTCTCAACCTCTTGAGCCTGGGGCCACCGAAATAACTCACATGGGGGTTTTCAAATGGCCCTTCTTGTTATGGTTTGACACCGACCCCAAACGCAACGACACAAGAGAGTAGGATTCAGAGTTGCCAAATACGAGGGCTTGTTTATTTGGTACTAAGAATAAGAGAAACAGGGAAAGCAGGTCAAACAAGACAGGTACAATGATCAAGGGGCAAAGTTCTGCTGCTCTGCAGCTTCTCCCGTGAGGGTTGTCTTGGGAAGCAGGTGTTGACTTCTGAACCGCTCTGCAGAATCCTCTCGGCGGGTTCTCAGATGTTGTGGCGAGACCGAGAGAGGGAGAGAGGGAACGAGTCAGTGACAGAGCAGTCTTAAACGAGCAGGAGAACAGGGTGTACAATTCTTCGTGTTAACAACACAGTGAGCACAGTTCCAAACACAGCCCAAGTGAAATCTCTTCGTGTTAACAACACAGAGAGCACAATTCCAAAAACAGCCCAAGTGAAACTCTTCGTGTTAACACACAGTGAATATCTTCATGTAAACACACAGTGAATATCTTCATGTAAACACACAGTCCAATTGTGAAATAATATCTTTGGTGTGAGCAAACACACAGTGGATATCTTCATGTAAACACACAGTCCAATTGTGGAATAATATCTTCGGTGTGAGCTAGCACACAGAGGGAGATGGTAGATCCCAAAATATCATTCCATAAAGGAACAAGCAAAAATAGATAAATGGCTGGGTGAGTGAAAAACGGAATAGGTCAAGAACAGTCAAATAGATAACTCACCCAGACGAGATGCGTAATTGGAACTGGAACAACAGTGGAGGCGAGCGCGCGCCACGGGAGCAGGTATCCAAGCGAAGGCTTCTAGGAATTCCTGGAGAACAGCACAGAGAAAAAAGCAGCAGCAACAGCAAAGGGGAAAAATATCCAGAGAGAAATCAAGGCGACAAAACAAGACGATCCAACAACTTAGGGTGGGGAAAAACGGGGTATAAATAATGAGGGATCGATTGATTGAAAAGCGTGGGGAAGTGAGAGAACCAATCAGCGACGTCTCTGATGACGTCAACGGGGAGAAAGCAGTGACAGCTGGGGAATGTGATTGAAAAGCGTGGGGAAGTGAGAGAACCAATCAGCGACGTCTCTGATGACGTCAACGGGGAGAAACGTGTGAACGAGGGGATAGAACCAATTGACAGAAAAATGAATGAAAACAAAGCGAGGGTGGTTAAAGGAACAGAACGAGTGAGAGCGCAAGGACAGAACCCTCACACTTCTTATCAAATCAACTTTTCTATCTACTCATTACTTTGTACATTTCAGTTGCTATGTTCATGTTTCATTTAGAAATATACGACAACATGTTTTACTATATATACAACTGTAATTTCAGAAACAATTTCTTCAAAATTGAGCATAAATGTTGTTCTTTTACCATTATTTTTATTGAGAGAATTTGTGATAGAAATATAAAGATACTGTTTTGTTTTCGTTGTCGTCTTCTCGTTCATATAGCATGCTGGTTCATTCTGCACCTGGATTTCGTTCCCTATTTTCTAAACTAATCTAAGATACTTCTAGTCCACTGGCCACTTCCACCTGTATTTTCTCAGAAAAAGAACAAATTATTCACATGTTTTGGTTATTCATAACATTCCTAATATAGTCTCTCACTTTTTGCCCATGGAATTTTGTGTGCAATCTTGCATTGTCGCCGTAACTTTGGCAGGTTATAGGACCACGTCCATTTCCCAATGTGACTCTCCTTACCCTGTTTCAGAAACGATTCACTGGCCTCTTCAAGGTTAGAATGATTTAGCATAAATTATTTGGACTCATCTGCATTTCTTCTGTGTCTATTAGTCGTCATAATTTTGACAGGTTGTAAGCATCCGGATTAATCAACAGTCCATTTTGATATCCTCTCTTTGACTCTGTCTAGTTCAGAGTCCACATGACCACAAAAGCCATTGCGGTGACAATTTTTCTCTCTCCCATCTGTGCAGCTTGGCCAGGCTGTACAGGTGGGAGACATCAAAATTGTCCACCATACCATTCTCTCTTACGTTTTCCTTACTGCCACAGCTAGAGTTGATCAGAAACACTAGCAAAAAGGAAAATCCATGATTGGTATATTTCCCTACTGGGAATATTTGATTTGATCTTAATATTCAGTTAAAAAAGAAAATGTCCGGGTTCTACACCTGGTTGACTTCAGTCGATGTCACAACCACTTACCAACTTATCAACCCAACACACCTGAAAAGTGTACCTGGAAACATAGCATTGATCATAATATTCTCATAATATTATCATTTTACAAAACAAATCATCCCATAGGACCATTACCCCCATTTTTTGTTGAATACTATAATCCACTAAACAAATCAAGAACCAGCTTGATTAGCACAGTGGGATAAACAATCATACTATATAACATCAATACAAACATTTTAAACTCCAATAACACATCAATAAAACATTTGAAACTCCAATACCCACTGCCCACACAATTCATGTCATGTATACACTTCTGTTGCCAGACTTAAAATATGAATATACAGTTTTATATTACTTAAAAAGAAAGCCAGAATTTCTTCTGTTATAATGTGAAATAAACATTTCCAACAGTGGAGGTTTCTCTATGACAACACGTGAAACACAAATTCACTCATAATTCATAATTATTATTAATTTACATATACCTATATAAAAAAAAATATATATATATATATATATATTTTTTTTTATTTTTTATTTTTTTATATATATATGTTTTCCTCTGTAAAAAAATGCCAGTGCATTTTTTTTTTTTTTTAAATGGCCAAAATTGACAGCTCTGAGCATGCCTGCACTGCAGTATTGCCTTAATTATTCGTGAAGAATACTTCACAGGTGTGACCCTTTGTTAAATAAATAATATATAACAGCGAATCAAAATAGGCTATTAATTTCATCTAAGCACGGTCTGTGCAGTTAAACTCTTGCCACTGAATGGAGGATTGATTGATTGACAGCCTTGACATCCAATATTACACAGAGGTTGAATGATTGACAACCTTCAAAATCCAATCAGAGACTGTCTGCAAGTGGTGCCAGGAAGTCTGCAGCTGGACTGGCGTCAGTGTTCTACTATAGTCAACGTTGTGTTGCATCATCTGTTTGCCTGAAGAAGAACATTTATTTGCCTAATATAATCATTCATATTTTAATATCTTTATTCACTTGTTCAGTTATTGTTGTGCACTGCATCGTTTACTTGGATGATATAAATATATATTTTTTTAAATCTCAGTTGAACTTGAAGACTAGTGTAGTTCTAACTAACTTCCTTGTTGTTGTAGCTGGCTAATATAGGAAATTATTTTTGCAAAGAATTATGGATGCTCCTCCAAACATCGTAGATCGGATCATACAGGAATCTTTTCACACATTCTCCTATGAAGAAAAGCTAAGAGTAAAAGCAGACGGTTATAAGGAGACAGCAAATTAATGAATGAATGAAAACTTTATTTGGGTGAATCGCTTGGGTGACGGAGTCCCGAAAATGGAACGTGTGTCACGCATCAACAGAATAGTGGATTTCGACAGCATCCTCACGCAAATGAAGGATCGATTGGATTAGATCACAAAAGACTGCTGTTTGATGATATATATATATTTTTTTTTATCTCAGTTGTTGTCAAACGAAAGCCTGCAGTGCTTAGCCTGGACCAGCCGAAGTGTAGTAGTTCTAACTTCACTCGGGAGACAAAAGCCAAACATCAATTTGATGCAACAAGCTGGCTCGCGATGCTATATTGTTTACATTTCCCATGGGATTAATGCACGCGGCTCGAGTCGGACTCGTCACATGGAGAAGCTGCACTATTCAACGATGGATGAGATCGATCGAGATACCGTCTTTATGGGTAAGTGTCTTGGCTTTAGAATGTCAGTTTGTGTAACGTTAAGGCGCTCCCATAGTCCAGCAGACTGTACACAGAGCCGCGCGGACATCCGCGGAGTCTGCTCTGTGTACAGTCTGCTGGACTATGGGAGCACCTTTACTGTAACCGAATTTAAACCGCATCATAACTCCTACATCGACCATGTCACTTTTCAAAAGGCATGAATGAATGAAAACTTTATTTAACAGATTGCAGAATGGGTACAATATACAGTACGGCTCAATACACATAATTATTAAGGAGATGCAGTAGACCAGATAAAGACTTTCGTCTTGTTTACATCAGGGTCCCCCATTTTCAATTCATAGTGAAATGTATCTTGTGTTATTAGGAGCCCTGCTAAAGTTGGTAGCTAACGTTATATTGATAATGTTTCAATATTATCAGGTTGATATTATTAGGTTGATATTATAATGGTGTCAGTGTTTCAGATAGCAAGGTGTCAGAGCTTTGGTTGAGAGAGATTACAGTGCTGTCTCTTAAAACTCATAAACAAGTATTGAGCAAGACGAGTTAGTCTGTTGTGTTGTGCGTATTGTATGGGAGGGATAATGATGACTGTGTGTAACTAGGAGGGATATGAGGACTGTGTGTATGTGGCACTGAATTGATGTAAACAAGACGAAAGTCTTTCTCTGGTCTGCATCCCCTTAACATGTGTATTGAGCCGTACTGTATTGTACCCATTCTGCAATCTGTTAAATAAAGTTTTCATTCATCATTCATTCATTCATTCATTCATTCATTCATTCATTCATTCATTCATTCATTCATTCATTCATTCAGTGTAGAACGAAGAACTATAACATTCTCATTATCAAAGACCACAGTCTTAAACACACGCACACACAAAAGATACATGGACTATTGTTATTGGACACAAGCCACACACATGGACCCTGCACTGCACCATAATACACCTGTGATTATAGTATACTTGTTATTACACACACACACACACACACACACACACACACACACACACACACACACACACACACACACACACACACACTCTCTCTCATTCAGTTCTGTTGTGTTAATATAAACCCGCCGTGGTCTCTCTCTGTCTCTCTCTCTCATTCAGTTCTGTTGTGTTAATATAAACCCGCCGTGGTCTCTCTCATTCATTCATTCATTCATTCATTCATTCATTCATTCATTCATTCATTCATTCATTCATTCATTCATTCATTCATTGTCCTTGTGTTACATAAAAACCCATCTGTGGCCTCGTGCAGAGGAAGGTGTTAAATACATGTTAGATATTCCAATGTACAGTTTTGCATACCATTGACTCAGAATGGTCTGTGTTATTTAAATCGTCACAGCAGTATAGTTTGTTTATACTTCAGTATGACAAGTATGATATTTAAACATGGTCCCCAAAATGAATGGAAGCGAATGAGGAGCCTGACACATGGGAGGAATGGGGGTGTTACAGCGTTGGGGATGTTTAAAAAATATAATTTAATATATAATATAATATAATAATTTGTGCTTCACCTAAAAATTTGGTCAGCAGCCTCCACTGATTTCCAATAATCTAATAATAATCTTAAAGTATACAATGTTGCCAAATAAATGCATAGCAGTTATTTAACTATAAAATGACACATAGATAGTTTGCATGGTCAATCGTGCCACAAGTTCCTACTGTGAAAACATTATACTGACCTAAACTATTGTTTATGCAAAAAATCTTTTTCTAAATGAATTATATTTCTGATGAGCACAGAAATCGGAATTTTGAGCATATTATCTTCATTGACATGCAATGTAAACCAAACATATCTACTTCACCTAGACACATAATCAGCACAATATAATTGGTTAGTACAGTCACAAGTATATATTCAGCACAGCATTATTGAACACATCATAAACCATTTCATCTGACATATCGTTTTTCTTAAAGTAATTTCTCCTCTCTTCTGTCAAGCCAAATCGTCGCATAAGTAAGTGTTCACACCTCCCATAGTAGTTATTGTCAATATATGTAAATTAGTTACCCTCTCAACTCAGTCGCCACTTGTGTGATTGTTTTCTATCTCTTCTGTATTATAATATTGCAATCAACACTTATGTGTCCATCTATCTATCTATTTATAATTCCATCTATTTGTAAGTCGCAATCTCTGTACAGTACTTATCTACTGTTTTAAACTGAATGCCATAATTTGATGTGGACTCACAACAGTCATCCAATAAACCATTTGGAGGATGTATACAAGTTAATTCGGTGAAGACCCGACTGGACTATCCATTCATTTACAAGTGAAGATTATTTCACAATTTGGGTGGAATATTTTTCAAACCATAGCAGAGTCTGTTTCTGTCTCCTATCATTACAAGCTTAGTGAAACTAAATAGTTGCATTGATCAATTCACTTTGCTCCAGTACTAATAATTATATCTAAAATTAAAATAACACTAAATCAGTTACACAACACACTGTTAAACAACAACATAGTCAAATAACAAGAGCACACATTATCTAAACCTGTGAGGTTTTGTCCGCTCCCCACCCACTCGCTCCGTTCCTTTAAGGTATTTTGTTAATTAATTGCATTCCGCGCCTCACGCTTCTTTCCTGTAAGATGCCGTGTTGATTGGTGCTCTCCCCACCACACGCTTCTGGAGCAATGATCAATTTCATCCCGCAGCTGTCACAGCTTGTCATTTAGCGCCCCGTGGCTTTAAATACCCTGATCTCCCTAATATCGATGTTGGATCGTCTTGAATATTCCCTGCATCTGCCTTTCTTTCCCGTCGCTGTCTGTTGCTCCCCAGGACTCTTGTGAAGTATCCCTGTTGGAGAACCTGATTCCCCGTACGAAGCTACGCCTCGTTTATCTGCCCGCTTTACGCGTTGTGCTCTGGTGAGTTTTTGGAAACAGTACTTTTTGGATCACTCGTTTTTTGTGTGTTTGTGAAACACCGAAGAGATCCCGTTTTTGTTATACTGTTCTCACCTATTTTCTGTTGTTGGATTTACACCTTGGATTACCGTATTGTTTTTTCTCTGGACTCTGCTAACTGTGTGTATCACACCGAAGATCAAGTCACTTGGATAATTGTTTGGATCAGTCACTTCTCTGTTTCTGTTGTGCGCTGAGCTAACTGGGATTTCTCTCTCCCCCTCCGTTTCCACCTGGAGTGTATGCTGGGGGGATCTGCAGAGCGGCTCAGACGTCACAAGCAAATTCCTCACCATCACCGTCTGGGAGAATCTGCAGAGCCGCAAACATTCTTCACATGCCAGATTCCCCGTTTGTTCTGTTTTCCACCTAATTCAATCTTGTGACTCTGTGAATAAACACGCCCTTGTTTTTGGCTAACTCTGAAACAACTTTCTCTGTGCCGTTGCGCTTGGGGTCGGTTACAAACCCTAACAAAACCATCAATAAAAACAAATAGAATATATTCAATCGCTTCTGGTTCCTATTCAACTGCCACTCACTTATACTTTACAAAATCACGCGTTTCTATGTGTTTATGTGTGTCCAATAATAGCTCTGATTGTTAAATATACTGATGAAGTGAAAAGGGAGTACACTTTTATAGTGGCGCGGCATAGCTCAGCATATCAAACCAATTGTTCATTTAACTCTGGTCCACAACGCATGGCACCGAAACCCGAGTTAACTCGTGGCTGGTCCCCATTATGTTAGTGCGAAGATCCTAAGCACTTTTTATAGTTCTTTTATTGAAAGCCTCCTAACTTTTTCTTTTATCTGCTGGTTCAGTGGCCTGTCTATTAAAGATAGGAACAGCCTACAGTACATAGTGAAAGTGTGCTCCAAAATAATTGGAGTAAAACAGAGAGACCTATGTTCTCTCTGGACGGACCAGGTGGTCAAGAAGGGGACGAGCATCACTAATCAACCCCTCCATGCTCTGTCTCAGCGGTTTTCACTGTTGCCTTCTGGCCGCCGTTATGACGTCCCACCAAATAGGACCAACCGCTACGCCAAATCTTTTGTCCCCTCGGCTATCAGACTTTTAAACACAGACAGTAATCATTTTAAGTAGCCTTTTGCACTTGGTTGTCTGTTTTTACCTTTACTTTGCTGGATTGTGTATCACATGCGCCCTTCTCCGGGCTCCCCTCTGGTCCTGTTCCTCGGCCCCCCTGCTGCTGTGCCCCTCCTGGGTTCTTTTTCCGCCCCCCCCCCCGGCTCCTGTTTTCCGTGTCCTCATCCCCAGTTTTTTCCGGGGTCTCTGCCCTTTGCCCTGCCTGTTCCGGGTCGATCGTGTGGGTCGTCTGGGAGCCTCCCCTTCGGGGGGGGGGGGGGGGGGGGGGGGGGCACTGTCAGGATCTGAACTTTTTGGACATTTATCCTCTGGCACCATCGTGTGCTCATCGGCGGTACTACGCCGTTCTGGACAATCTGTTGTTGTCATCGTTCATTTTCATTCTATCACAATGTTTAATCCCTGCCTGGCTCAAGACCTTGCTGCCTTTTTTTTTTTTTTTTATCCACTTTTTCTACCATTTTTCTATATTTTCTCCCATCCCAATTTCGTATCATCCAATTCAACCCTCCCCTGTCACGAATGCTGTTTCTTGCCTCCCACAAGCCGGCTGCAATGTGGACTAAGTCATACATAGCACAAGTCCCCTCCGGTACTTGAGGTAACAGCAGTCGCATCTTTTCACCTGCGCAGCTCGATCTCTCAGTGGCGAGGAGTAACGCGTGGGAGGCTCACGCTGCCCCCGACACTCCCTGATTCTACTGCGCAGGCGCACCAACCGACCTGTAGGAGTCGCTGTCCACAACGCCCGATCCCCACCCATCAGTTTCCCACCCCCTAATACGGCCAATGTGTATTAGTATGAACGACCAGCTAAACTGAAAGCAATGTGGAGCGCTGGGCTCGAACAGGCAAGCCCAGCGTCTCCGTCATTCGTGGCGAGCGCCTTGCCCACTACGCCACGTAGCCGCGCTACCTTGCTGCCTATTATTATGTGTCTCTATTATCCCTGCCTGTTAGTCTAGTGTCCTTGTCTTGTTGTATTATTTCTGGCCCTGTAATATTGCTCTAGTCCACTCCTCATGTATTCATTGTGTTAGTGTTCTTGTATCCTAGCGTCCAGGCCCAGCTGTTTCTTGTCTTCCTAATTGGTTCTGTATATATTCATGCCGCCTCCTATCTTCCAGTGTCGCGTCATTGTTTGTTGTTAGGTTAGGGGAAAATGTTTGATACTGTTTTGTAAATTGTTTATTTACAAAAATTTTAAATAAATTTTTTTAATAAAAATTTGTAAATATTTTTTTTATATAATAATTATGAAAAAATATTAATAAAACATGTTCTTCACTTTAAGTTGTATGTAAATACTATTTGTAGTGTTAAAAACATGGAAACAATAGCTTTGGTGGCCAAAGTGTTCTATGCCAGTAATTGCTGGCAGCCATTTTTGGAAATGGTTACCATGGTCACCAGAATACCAATCTGCAATGCCCCAATATCCATATATTTTCTAAATATATTAAGCTAAATATGTACCAAATGTGGTGCTTTTATCACAAATTGAACAATAGGTTAGCTATGCCGCTCCACTATTATGTATCTTGTGTTTTATAAATATAAATATGGGTGTTGTGTGTATGTATGTATTTTAATGTATGTATTTAATACGTAAATTTACTTCTATCAAGCTGATTTGTTAGCCTACAGTATATGCACAAAGTCAAACGTACTGAGTATATCTAAAATGTTCTAATGCAGTGTATTATGATGACACTATTTGCTCTAACTTAATAAACTATGTCCCAAGTAACCAAATAAACACATTCAAACAACATAGCCTAAAATATTGAACTTCATCACAGTGGCCTACATAGATATTGTCTCAACAAAAATGCACATACTCAACTCAGTCAGCATTATGACATTAATTATTACCCATCAGCTCACATGTCACTCCTACATTAATTATCCACATAATAAAAAAAAAAAAAAAAAAAAAAAAATCCCCTCTGCCCCCTCCCATCCACATTTAAACAATATACTATGGCTAATTTTACCAAAAACCACTTTCAGAATTTTAAATTACGAACGTCACCATGCAGATATTACAGCTCATATAACGTTAGTATTTAGCCAATATGCTCACCCTTTTCATACTTCAGCTGTAATGTAATATGCATGTCTTCTGTCGAATACATAGCCTAAACGCACACCTTGTTACTTTCATACTATCATGCTTAATCGTGATGTTTCCAAAGATTATGTTCCTAGCGTGGCGTTGTGTTTAACCTATGTATTTAACGTTATCACAAGCGATATTTCCATATTAACGTCAGCTTTCTTCTTCGGCTATTAATTCCGAGTTCCGGAAATGCATCACCACGTATATCCGGTACTCAAAAGCACGGAAATTTTACCCAAAACACACCCACTTTAGTTCCGGCTCAAACCTGGGCGCAAATCTCCGCCTAATTACATCCATATTATATAATTCCCAACATACTATAATAGTTCATTATTAACACGAGATTCCCTGATGGAAGGCTAGCATTTTCGAAGAGTAATTTCGCGCTACAATGTCAACTGCACAAACACACAAAGATCAACACATTCTCCATTCATTCAAACCCTCCATGGTACCAGGAAGTAAACCCTGAAATACACACAATCTTCTCTAATGCTGTTTATTTACCTTATTCTAACGTAAATTAACCTATAACCTAACGTTTTCATCCATTCGTTTCCTAAGCTATATTATAAAGTGCCATTTTACACTTCCTTATTTACAGAACGGATGTCTTTATTCTGCAAAATAAGTATTACAATACATGGATCCATCCTATTTCCACAGAGCTTGAAAATGCGTCTTATCAGACCTCGTCCACTTCCTAACAACACAGGGTCTAGTCAATCAGACTTCGTCCTGTTAGTCCTAGCGTGGATTCATCCGATTACCGTCAACGTCATTGTTTCTGGACCTCTGAATATACATATCTATTTTCTTATAATAACTTGTCTACGGTACCTGTTAATCCTAGCCTGGGTCCATTTGGGTCCAGTTCTTAACAGCACGGATCTGGCCAATTTAACCTATATCTATTATTCAGAGTATTCAGTAACCATAACTTTGAGAACCCCTAAAACAGGCTTATTTCCGTTCCCCACCTAGGCGCGACCATAGATTTCAAACGATTTGGCAAGTTTAGCAGGTTTTTTAAACATCTATTCCTAATGAATTATGCCAATAGCTTAATTAAACAACTCGTCGTCCCCAACGACGAGTTGGCGCATTTCCACCTCTGGCACTATTTAACACCATGTTCTCTCTTTATCAATAGTAAGATTATTGTCATCACAATCTCTAATAGTGTGGGATCTTCCAATTAACCTATTTAATAATAACTTGTCTTCGTCCACTTTTTAACAGCACAGGATCTTCCAATTTGTTCCTATAGTAATAATTTATACATCGTTACCTGTTAATCAGTGCGGATCTGCCAATTAACCTATATCTAAATCCCTACTATTTGGCAATTCGCCTGACAATGAGAGAACTTAAGATAAACTTTTACTGTGCTTTTTAACCCATTAAATACACCAACCTTTTTTCCTCCGTATTTTCTTTCTTGAAATCAGCGCATTTCCTCCATTTTCAGATTTTTCCTGATTCACGGCAACATTTCCTGTTTAACATAATTTCTTCACTTACCCTCTCAAGTCTGTGAAGAAAAAGTTAACCAGGATCTGCTTTCTGCGTCCCTGGAATTTCGGCACCATTTTGAAGTAGAATTGATGAGGGTAGGCGCTGGTTTCATGGAAGAATTCAGACTGGAGATGGTTTTCAGAGACAATGGCTCAGTTGGTGAAGAAGATGATTTAATTCAGCATACCACAAGCATAAGTTACACAGCAACAGTCGTCCATCTTGACACAGATACTTTGGGTCTACCGAGTGTGTGTCTCAGTTCAAAATGACTGCCTTATATATTATGTGATCACCCCAAATCTAATACTGTTCCACTACTGGCCAACTGGATGGGTGGGTTTCTGATGGCTGAAAGTGTGTGGGTCGTCAATCAATTGGTCATGGGGTGTGTTTGATTAGATTGTTCTAAAAACCTGTTTTGTCCTGTGTCTCTTGGGAGGACGCATGGAACAGAGTGTGTGTGTGTGTGTGTGTGTGTGTGTGTGTCTCTGGGATGTGGGTTTCTGTCACTCAATGTTAACGGCATTATCCCGGGTGTGTGAGTCTTAATCTCTGTCACATGCATTCGTGTGTGTGTTCCACTTAACCAGTCGGTCTTGTTAGTTTAGACAATGGTCACTGTGTGTGGGTGTGTGTGTGTGTGTGTGTCAGGTTTGCCACGGTCAAGCCAAACTGTGGTCAGCTAGCCATTTCTGAATAATGCTATAATACTGTTGAAATAACTATTACTAATTAATCAAAAATACACTATAATATCACATCTATTAGCCATGTGAACATAAATTGTTACTTCACTATCTTCTGTGAAAGGATACAATTATACTCATACTTTAATTGAGTTACAAGCCTTAAGTTATTTGGTGATATTTTTTGTTTGAGCTGACCCTCCGCAACCAGCAGCCTTTTTTCTAAATCGCCCATTTTTTTGGCGTTTTGCTTTTTCTTATATGATGCATATTGAATTACGTGACCCCTCACAAAAGCCTTCAGAGCTTCCCAAGCAACCCCTGCTGATGGCGCAGAAGGAACATTTGTCTCTATATACATATCAATCTGATTTTTCAGCATGGCTTTAAAGTCTATATCCTGCAGTAGAGACGAGTTAAATCTCCATCTAGAGGACCTCTTTGCACGGTCAATGGGGAGCAGCTCAAGGGTCACCCTTGCATGATCTGACACTATAATGTTGCCAATTGAACAGGCCAATGTAGATGGGAGCAGATCTTTCGAGATAAAAAAATAATCAAGCCTTGAGAATACACCGTGAACCGAAGAAAAAAAAGTATAGTCCCTCCCCTTAGGATTTAGAGTACGCCAAGCATCTACCAGCCCCAATGCAGAACACATTCCTCCCACTGTGGAGGTTGATCTGGGGGGTCTAGCAGTGGTTGGTGTACTTCTATCCAGAACAGCATCCATAGTAATATTCATGTCCCCTGCCCATATGATTGGATAGTCACCCATGTCATTTAATTTATATTCCAGGTCAGTAAAAAACATTGGGACATCCCCATTAGGAGCATATGTATTGGCTAGGATAAATACTTTCCCTTGAATCTCAGCCAAAATAATAACAATCCTCCCTTCTTCATCTTTGAGTTCTCTCAGACATTTAAATTGCAGCTGTTTGTTCACCAGTATAATGACTCCCCTACTTTGACTGGTACCGGCACTGCAGAACACGTGACCCACCCATCCCTTACATAAGCGCTTTGATTCATCCAATGACAAATGACATTCCTGCAAAAACATTATATCATACCTGGAGGATTTCAATTTATAAAGTACCTTGTTCCTCTTGATTACATTACCCAAACCATTTACATTCCATGTGGCGAGGGACAGTTTATTATTATTCTGAGCAGACATGGGCGTGCAGAATAGTAATAATGACCGATGATATCCTGACAACTAACAAGTGAAGTATTTTTAACCATGTCGACAAACGCAGGGCTCTTGACAAAAAACAATAAAAAAAACCATGACACGCTGTAAACAAAACATAGCGTGATGAAAAAAAGACACCAAAAAAACTAAAACAAAAACACAGACAAATATGATTCTGGTCCATGACCCGTCGGTAGAGTGGTTCGCTCTGAGCGCCGCCCACTCGCGGCATTGTTTTGGCAAACGTTTGCGCACGTTTGTCATAAAGTGACATCATTCATTCTCAATGAATTAGAGAGAGTCCAGCTCGTTTAACGCTAAAGGAACGCTAACAGGATATTGAAGGACAGCCGGTAGGCTAGTAGAAGGAAAGGAGAAGAAATAAAAATTAAAAATTAAAATATCAACCCCGCTCATCCATAACGAGCGAATATAGAACAAGTCATACCGCAAATGTCATACGTGGGGGAGAAGTAGCAAGTAACCAAGTCACTGCGTTATTCAATAGTCTTGTAGGCTAGTCCCCAGTCAATATACTACACCTTACCGGCTAGGATGATTCCCTTTCATACCGCTGCACTCAGCTGGACCTTGAACAGGCTAGCAGTAGCAGCCCTCAGATAAGCTAGCGAGCTAGCCAGCCAGCTTGCTCAGCGAGCTTTGGATGAAATCCATGGCTTTCTTCGGGTTGTCAAAGCACCTGGATCCCTCGCCGGTGTCAATTCTGAGCGTGGCAGGGCGCTGCAAAGCAAATTTAACCTGCCGTTCATGTAGGGCTTTCTTGCAGTCTTTGAAGGCATCCCTCTTAGCCTGTGTGCCCCTGGAATAGTCAGGGAAAATCATGACTCGTTTTCCATTCCATCTCAGCTCTCCCTTCTCCTGCGAGGCGCTTAGGATCTTGTCTCTATCTCCCGAGCGAAAGAATCTTGCGATCAACGTGCGGCTTCTGCTTCGGTCCTCCGGGGCGGAGCAGGGAGTCAGACTGTGAGCACGCTCGATGCTCTTAGCGGGGGTAGTGATGCCCAGCAGCTCCGGTATGAGATTCTCGAGGAAGGTAGTTGCGTCCCCTGTCTCGCTGCCCTCCGGTATCCCGACGAAGCGTAGGTTATTGCGTCTGTTTCTGTCCTCCATGTCGTCCATTTTATCACGGATAGCCTCCATCTCAGCTCTGGTAGCGGGTGGTTCAGCCTGTAGCTGTTTGTCGGCGTCCTCCAGAAAGCCCAGTCTCCCCTCCACATCACTGATCCTTGACACGACTGATGTCAGTTTCCCTTCCATCGACATGGTGGCTTTGCGAATTTCACCCAAGCTTTGCATCTCTTTAGATATTTTCTTCAGGATTATAAAAATATTCGCTATGTCCTCCCCCGTCGAGTTCGCACTTTCTTCTGTCGTAGGAGGTTCATCATCGCCATCTTGGTCCACGTTGGGACCCCCCGAGCGTAAACCTTCCTTTTTAGTGGTACTCTGAGGTGGATTTTTCTGCTTGCTCGCCATTTTCAGACTCCCAAGATGATCGCTCCTCTATGACGACTTTGTTGTGTCTATTTGCCGACTAAGGATACTGTTTTCGGATATAAATCTAAATGCCGCTGCGAGCAGCTCTCTCTCAAGCGGCCATCTTCTTCACCGCGTCACGTGACGCCCCTAATTTCTCTCTATCTTAACACATTGGGCGCCATGGGTTATACCCATCAATATACCCAGTCTGCCACCACTGTAAGCCTATGGAGATGTTTACCTTCTTTGCAGGGCTATAACTTTTTACATTTTATTGCTATATTGACATTACTATGACCCATTCAACATCGATTATCTATCGTTCAGGCTGTGGGAACGTTATATTTTTTCATTCATACATTGTTGTGTTAATACCGTCTAGAATATAAGTATGTTTTTTAACTTTTCTGCTGTAATTCCAATAACAAGGGTTATAGGCCCTGACGCATATGATAGATTATCGAATGGCGTTTCTTTCCTATACACGCTATATTAAAAAATTCAAATGTATATGATCGGTATACATTATGCTTCATCATGCGTGAAGGAAAGGGGGGGGGGGTCGTTTATAATTCCTTGATCGTCAGTAACGGCTTTATTTAGTATGGGTTGATATATTGATCAGATGGTTTGAAGTGAAATGAATAAACAATCGGGCTGAAAATAACGTTACTGTCCTCTTACCGTTCGCCGATGAGACTGGAGGAAAAAGATCCCAATTATTTGACGCCGATCTCCTAGATCAATTTCCGCTTTGTATGGCGCAATAAACGCCGAAATAATATTGATTATTAAGTTTAGAAAGCGATCCAAATGCACTATAGTGTTTGTCTGGAGCCACGTAACAAGATATGACTGCTTGAGGGATTTCCTCGACGCACCGATCACCACTTCCGGTTTTGGCGAGAGTGTAACTCGCCCGACCATCAACCAGGCGGCGGTATTGAGGCGTTGCAATCTCATACAGGGTCCCGCTGCAGTCCGGAGGTTGGCTGGATGAATTATGAATGCCATGGCGAAAATTTTTTATATTGATCCCAAAAACGGCGTAAGTCGTTCTTGGCGTTCAACGCATGGCGGTCAAAAACGGCGTAACTTGTTCTTGGCGACCAATGTGTTAAGAACATTCACTTATACAAAAACAGACTGAACGGATATATATAACAGACCTGCTGGGGCAGCGGACTGAGAGCAGGGGACACAAACAGGCTGGATAAGATGGTCAGGAAGGCCAGTAGCGTGGTTGGGGTGGAGCTGGACTCTAGCGAGGGTGGCGGAGAGGAGGGACCTTGCTAAGCTCCAGGCCATCAGGGAAAACCCCTCCCTCCCATGTTATAGGCTCACACTACCTAAATGCAGCACTGAACGGCACAGGAAGTCCTTCATTCCGATAGCCATCAGACTATACAATGCATCACTGTGCCTCACTGCATCATTGAGAACAGAGTGACAGTTACCATCTTCCTGGACTCTTTAAACAGCACTGTGCAATATTACACCTACTGTAGACTTCAGTATATTTTTACTGTATTTATTTACTGTATCTTTTATTCTATTTTTATTCTATTTCATTTTATTCTATTCTTAGGCCATTTGTTTTGTTATTCTTATTCGTGACTTTGTTCTGTCTAAATGTTTAATGTTGAGTGATTTGCAGTGTCAAATTTCCCTCAGGATAATACATTTCTATTCTATTCTATTCTATATTTTTGAAAAGTCTCCATTTATTCAACACTTCTGAATTCACTGACAAACTGAACTGAACTGACAAAAATAAGGTGCATAAAAAAGCAAACAAAATTCCTCCACAGGCATACTCAACATCATTAGTAGAGCGGCAAGTGGCGTTTGGGGACAGAGTGAAATCTTCTTAAAACACTGTCCCTCCACTCATTCCTGAACTTTTTTGTTAAGTCCTTCTCAAATGCCAACTGAATTAAATTGGCCTTGCGTCGATGAAGCATAATGGCGATGTTCTGTAAAGACGTTCTTGAGGGTAGAAAACGAATTCTCACAGAGTGCCGTGCTAGCTTCAGTAGTGTTGTTGTTGACATCAGTGCCCACTAGGGCTGTCCCCGACTAAGGATTTGGATAGTCGAATTTGATTGAAAAAAAGGGTGGGCACAGCTGACTCAGTGGGCGGGCCCGGCCCCCTAATGCCCGCCCATGGCGCCGGGTCTGACACAACATGTGACAACCAACCCCAAATAAAATGTGACGACCAACCCCAACTGGAATATCTTGATAGCATCAAGGCTAACAGCCATCTAACAACTAGTTAGTTAGCTAACAACAATCTAAACTATAGCTATCCCTTCACACTTTTTAAGGGTAATAATTGTTTCATTATAAACCAATTGTGTAAAAGCCTAGAAGAAAAATACTGAGGAGCGGAATATTTACAAATGGACATGAAAAACACAAAAAGTCCTCTCACCTCAAATTCAGCTGTTTCACTCCAAAGATGACAATGTAGGTGAACTCTCACCCCAATTCTGGATATTTAAATAATAATAATAATAATAATAATAATAATAATAATAATAATAATAATAATAATAATAATAATAATAATAATAATAATAATAATTATTATTATTATTATTATTAATAATAATAATAATAATAATAATAATAATAATAATAATAATAATAATAATAATAATAATAATAATAATAAGCTTTCTTATTTGTATAGCACCTTTCATACAGACTGCAGCTCAAAGTGCTTCGCAACAGAAACAAGATATGCATAAATACCAAAGTATGGGAGACAGGACCCTCTGGTAGTGAAATATAATGAATGTGACAACCTACCCGTGTGACAACGTCCCCCATTCTCCCCTAATCTAGATTAATTACAGAAAATTGGAGAATAATTAGTTAATTTTTTTTAATCTATTGACAGCACTAGTCATAATAGAAAATTCTAGAACATTTGTGATGTCACAGTATGATGTCATAATAGAACATTATAGAACATTTGTGTATCTATTCAACAATTCTCTCAGATCTTTAACAGAGTTACAGCTTTGCGCAGTGGCATGGCAGTATTGTAGCCTATGAGGTTTATCCGAGGCGCAATTATTGCTAGTTGAAAAACTTTAACAGATCTTTCTCATTGTGCATCTTGGAACAGGACTGAAGAGATAGATAGACTAAACAACATATAGATTGAAACCTGCATTTCTCAAACTAGATGTTTTGCCTAACGTTTTGCTGTGGAAAGGTGAGTGTCCACAAAGGCTATCTGTTCTACTTGAATACTGAATGTTAATATTGAATCAGAACATATTGAATACTGGATGTTAAAATTCAGGTTGACAGTTGACATCATTTGACAGTTGACAGGGGGCTGGAAAGTTGATTTAATAAAAGAAAAAATACTAATTTAATCAGATGAATCACTTTATTTGAGGATATATACCAAAAAAAATTTTAAAATCGATTTCTTTAAATTTTCACTCAAATCGCATTCCGAGTATGGGCGGAGCCCAGCGTCAAAGCGGCTGGGTGGCGCAGCGGAGATTGCGCTTGTCACAAATGCAAGAGACTCCGGTCTCGAATCCGGGTGTCAGCATTGCCTCCGGCTTGGGCCAGTCGTCATACTATCTCAATTGGCAGAGTTAGAGGGTGGAAGTCGATGGGTGGGGATTGGACGTTGTGGACAGTGACTCCTACAGGTCGGTTGGGGGACGCCTGCATTGCAGAGACAGGAAGTAGCGGGGGTAGTGTGAGCCTCCCATGCGTTACACCTTGCCACTGAGAGTCCGCGCTGTCTGGTGAAAAGATGCGACAGGCTGCCTCCTCGTGTACCGGAGGGGACACATGATGCAAGGCTTCTATCCTCCCTACAACCGACCAGTGGGAGGCATAGTCGAGCAACGTTCAAGACAGGGGAGGGGAGAATTGGAAATACGAAATTGGGATGGGATAAAAATAGAAAAATAGGGAGAAAAAGTGGATAAAAAAAGGAATTGTGTAAAATTGCCCAAATAGTGAAAGAAATAGTCAAATAGTTCCCCTTTAAATTAACTTTTTTTTATTTGTTTTCACTGGTATAGTCGACTACCCCACCCGAATGCAAATATATATTTTTTTTGTATCATTCCATCTGGGCTGTGGGGGTGCTTAATGTCTGAAGGAGTCAACTGAAGGCTTCTTGTCCCCTGCGAAAGCATGCAATTGGTCCACTGATGGATACATCTTGATATTTGTCTAGTCTAGTGTGTTCATTAGACGGGTGAAATTCTCTTTCAGTGCCTCTGTGCCTGTTTTCTTAGGCAGTTAGCCTCACTGGTATGCGCGCCATTAGTGTTAGCCACGCTTATAGGCATCGGCGTATTTAGACCACTTTTACTGGGGCACGTGCCCCAGTATTGATCAGCTGTGCCCCAGTAAAAATGTCCCCAGAAAAAATAAATAAAGGCATAGTAGGCGTTTCGCAGTCCCGATAATGGAACGTTTGTCCCGCGTCCCGCTGCAACAGAACAATGTCCTGCATTTCAAAGATCATGGTAAAAACAATAATAATTATGTTTTAAATGTTGTTCATTTAATGCGACGTCTGTGTCAAAAACCAATGCGCAGCCGAGCCGAGCAGCTCGAGCTGTCAGTGTGGCGCGCAGGTGCGTGATGACGCGTGTTTTATGTAGACAGTGGCATCAGTGAAGTGGAGAAGAAAGACCACTGAAAACGATAAAAGTTAAGCTAGCTAAACAAAACGAGAAAATGGAGGCAACTCCTAAGAAAAAAAGACTTTGCTCATACAACAGAGACTGGGAGAAGAAATATAGATGGCTGAGATCTGTTTCAGACGATCCCCAAAAGGACGAGTGCAGGGCGGGGGCTTCACCATCACCCAGGTCGGTGGACTGGGACCTGATTTCAATATTTACTAATAGAAGTGAGACTCATTGGGCTTGGCTCATTTTCTGTGAAGAGCATATAAAATAACAGGTTTTCATTGGGTGCACTATATACACTGGACCCGAACGTGTGGAAATTGTAGGTGAAAACAAGTAAACATGGTAAATATGAAGCAAAAAGGTTCACTGTGTACCTTCACTGTCTGCCCCCACCTTGTTTCATTCATACTGTTTTACATTTTTTATCACACAAAACAAATAGCACTTGTATTTATAAATGTGATCTAGCTGAGATAAATGGCTAATATTAACCATACTGTGTTTATGCTGTCTATATTTGTTGTAATTGAGATAACAGTTAACATATGTTAAGTATTAAGTATTTTTACATAAATGGTTATGGCTTTATTGTTTTAAAATCCCAATAATGTTGTGGGTTCACCAGACACACACATATTGGGTGAGTAACCAAAACGCGTACACACACAAGTATGAATATTACTTGTATGACATGTATCAGCATGTACACATCAAATTAAAACAAATAAACAACTGGCTATTCATCTACTAATCCTATGGATTATTGATACTTAACAATTCACTGCTAATAATGCTCAGGAAAAGATGCCTGAAAAGACTTCTTGCAGTGATTTTATCAGCTTGGATACCAAGATTGATGGTTACTTGCAATGATGTGGTGGCTGAGAAGGTGAAGCATCTACAGTTTAATAAGATTAATAACTAAATGTGCTATATATAGCCTACCGTCTGCGTTGAATATGAAATAAAGGCATCTAAATGATAAATATTTTCTTAAAAAAAAAACAAGCTCAATCAAAAGATTCTACATGATTCCAAAATAGTGAAGAAAATGACTTTAGGAAGAACAAAGGCAGATGCTCTGGTCAAAGACATCCTTGCTCCAAAGGCAGTGGGTGATGTTCTCAAGGCCTTAACATCAGACAAACCCCTCCCCCATTCTCCATACAGACGGATGCATCTAACCTAACCCTAACCCTAAAACCAAAATAAAGTTAGAAAAAAATAGTTACAAAATCCACCCATTTTCGCCCCAAAAATGCCCAAAACCGACAAAAAAAAATTGCATCCCTAAGTGCCCCCCTGTGCCCCAGTACGGTGCTTGGCTTTGCCTTTGGAAAGAATGATACAAATTATTGTTATTCTTTTTTTTTTAAGTAAACCCGGGCCGGGCCAGTTAAGAGGATATATATATAGAGGATGATATTGAAGGAGGATGAGGAGGAGGAGAAGAAGAAGAAGGAGGAGAAGAAGAAGGAGGATGAGGAGGAGGAGAAGAAGGAGGATGAGGAGGAGGAGAAGAAGAAGAAGGAGGAGGACCCAGAACCTCATCTTGGCATCCATCTATCCATCAGTGGTAAGATGCTACCATTAACATACATTCTAAATAACAACATCATACATGTTATGATTCTGATAGTATGATGCTACCATTACAATTAGGGATGTCCGATATTATCGGCCGACCGATATTATCGGCCGATATCGGCAGTAAAATGTGATATCGGAAAATATCGGTATCGGTTTAAAAAAAAAAAAAAAAACAATAACAATATTTGTTATATATATATCCAGTGAAATTATTAGTTACCTGAAATTATTCAGTTTTTTGGACGGGGAAACCCTGCATATATCGGTATCGGTTGATATCGGTTGATATCGGTATCGGAAATTAAGAGTTGGACAATATCGGAATATCGGTATCGGTAAAAAAGCCAATATCGAGCATCCCTAATTACAATACAACCTAAATAACATCATACATGTTATTATTCTGATAATATGATGCTACCATTATAATACAACCTAAATAACATCATACATTTTATTATTCTGATAGTATGATTGCAGAATCCTTCCCTAAATTGAAATGTATCCCTATAAGTGGCATTTAAATGTTTTTTGCATCCACAATGATGTATACAATATAGAAAACAATTCATTCAATAGTATTTGTCCATTATTGCATGACCTTTCTCATACATTTATTATCTTTGTCTCACTGAAATAATGGTTTGTCATTATAGTTATAATTGAGTACGAGGAGGATAAGAATGAGGAGAATGAGGAGGAGGAGGAGGAGGAGGAGAAGGAGGAGAAGAAGGAGGAGGATGAGGAGAAGAAGATGAAGGAGGAGGAGAAGAAGGAGAAGCCGAAGGATAAGAAGAAGGAGAAGAAGGAGGAGAAGAAGGAGGAGGAGAAGAAGGAGAAGAAGGAGGAGGAGAAGAAGGAGGAGGATGAGGTGAAGAAGGAGGAGAAGAAGAAGGAGAAGAAGGAGAAGAAGGAGGAGGAGAAGAAGGAGAAGAAGGAGGAGGAGGAGAAGGAGAAGACGAAGGAGAGGAAAAAGGAGAAGGAGAAGAAGGAGGAGGAGAAGAAGGAGAAGAAGGAGGAGGAGGAGAATAGGGAGGAGAAGAAGGAGGAGAAGAAGAAGGAGGTGAAGAAGAAGAAGAAGAAAAAGAAGAAGGAGGAGGAGGAGAAGAAGAAGGAGGAGGAAAAGGAGAAGGAGGAGAAGAAGGAGGAGAAGGAGGAGGAGGAGAAGGAGAAGATGAAGGAGAAGAAGAAGGAGAAAAAGGAGGAGAAGGAAGAGGAGAAGAAGGAGAATAAGGAGGAGGTGAAGGAGAAGAAGGAGGAGAAGAAGAAGGAGGAGAAGAAGGAGGTGAAGAAGAAGGAGGTGAAGAAGAAGAAGGAGGAGGAGAAGAAGAAGAAGGAGGAGGAGGATGAGGAGGAGAAGAAGGAGGAGAACGAGGAGAAGAAGGAGGAGAAGAAGGAGAAGAAGAAGAAGGAGAAGAAGAAGGAAAAGAAGGAGGAGAAGGAGGAGAAGAAGGAGGAGAAGAAGGAGAAGAAGAAGGAGAAGAAGGAGAAGAAGGAGGAGAAGAAGGAGGAGAAGGAGGAGGAGGAGAAGGATGAGGAGAAGAAGGAGAAGAAGGAGGAGAAGAAGAAGGAGGAGGAGAAGAAGGAGAAGACAAAGGAGAAGAAGAAGGAGAAGAAGGAGGAGAAGAAGGAGGAGAAGGAGGAGAAGAAGGAGGAGAAGAAGGAGAAGAAGAAGAAGGAGAAGAAGGAGGAGAAGAAGGAGGAGGAGAAGAAGAAGAAGGAGAAGGAGAAGAAGGAGGAGGAGGAGAAGAAGGAGGAGAAGGAGGAGAAGAAGGAGAAGAAGAAGAAGGAGAAGAAGGAGAAGAAGACGGAGGAAAAGAAGGAGAAGGAGGAGGAGAAGAAGGAGGAGGAGGAGGAGGAGAAGACGGAGGAAAAGAAGGAGAAGAAGAAGGAGAAGAAGGAGAAGAAGGAGGAGGAGAAAAAGGAGAAGAAGACGGAGGAAAAGAAGGAGAAGGAGGAGGAGAAGAAGGAGGAGGAGGAGGAGGAGGAGAGAGGAGGAGGAGGAGAAGGAGGAGAAGACAAAGGAGAAGGGGAAGGAGGAGGAGGAGGAGGAGAAGAAGGAGGAGGAGGAGGAGGAGAAGGAGAAGGAGAAGAAGGAGTACGAGGAGGAGAAGAAGGAGGATGAGAATAAGGAGGAGAAGGAGGAGGAGGAGAAGAAGAATGAGGAGGAGGAGGAGGATGATGAGAAGAAGGAGG